>NC_056746.1:1379524851-1379714851 GCF_019279795.1 Protopterus annectens
AACCTTTAGCATGGAGAACATCGATATCTGTGCAGTAACAGAAACCTGGTTCAAGGCTCCCGAGAGCACCCCAGCACTACCAGGTTATATCTCATAACATGCTTTTCGGCCCCAAAACTTGGACTGAATCACAAAAGGAGGGGGGAGTATCAATATTCATCAAAGATGCACACACCTCCAGGTTGGTGGCACAGCACGAAGCATCAGAGACTATCCATGTGCAACTAACAGCGGGTAAAACTGCCTTCCAGTTTATAGCCTGCTACAGACCACCCTCCCAAACCCAGGAACCCCACTCGGCCTTCCTGAGAACACTGGAAAATATGAAGGTCTCTCCAAACACCATTATATTGGGCGACTTCAACTACCCAAACATAGACTGGGAGCATTACTCTAGCTCCAACACCCTAGCCCAAAGGTTCCTAGAATTTATAAACTCAAATGCTATGGAACAACTTGTTACCACTCCCCACAAGAGGGGAAAACATACTGGACCTGATCATCACCAACATGGGGACTCTATGCTCCAGACCAGAAGTGTATCCCTCACTGGTAAGATCAGACCATAAACTAATCTCACTGGATATTCACATCCCGACCCCACCCCCTGCCCAGAAAACCACAGTGAAAAGATTCTCTAAAGCAAATTTCACACTCCTCAAAACTGAGGTGGAATCCTTCAAAGCCCCTGGGCCTGTGGAAAATACGGCCCAGACCGCAGAATCTTTTAGAAACGCATTCTATGAACACCTTCAGGAATGCATGGATCATGAAATCCCAAATAAAACCAAGACCCAGTCCTCTCCAAAGGCAGACGTCCTGTCTGGTGGACCCCAGCCATAAACAAACTATACAATAGAAGGAGGAAGCTACTACATGATAGAGCAAAATCCCAAAAAGGGAAGGCATATCTGATCAGTATTAGCAAAAAAGTACGGGCACTCATAAAATCATCTAAGGCCAGCTTCGAGAGAAAAATTGCACAGGACACCAAGGATAATCACAAGGCTTTCTTTAGTTATGTTAGGAACCTGGGTGAGAATTCCCAGATATGCTCAGAATTACTCCAAAATGACAAAAAAATACATCGAACCCACAGACATTGCCAACATCCTAGCTGACAGGTTCAGAGCAAAACCCCCCCCCCCCACCAAAAGGGAAAATATCTATCCCAGCAGAGTGCTGCCCCCCCTGACATCTCAGATGCTCAGGTAAGAGCCGCCCTCTCCAAAGCAAAAAACACAGCATCAATGGGACCAGACTGTGTCCTACATGAACTCAAGAGCAGCTAAACCCAAGCATAAAACTACTGTTCAATCTCAGCCTTACTACAGGATATGTACCCAAAGAGTGGCGTACAGCAACAGTGGTCCCTCTCCACAAAGTTGGTGCCTCAACGGATCCTGGAAACTATCGCCCCATAAGGCTGACTAGCTTCGTCTGCAAAGCTATGGAAAGGATTATCATGGACCTCATAAATAAAGGTATTGGGGACCTACAGACACTGGATCCTACCCAGTTCGGCTTTGTTAAGGGCAGATCCTGCCTCTTAAACCTGGTTGATTTCTTTGAAACAGTCACCAAGGCCATTAACGAGGAGAAGGTGGTCCACACAGCCTACCTGGACCTCGCAAAAGCCTTCGATACAATACCCACTCGGGCATTATAGATAAGCTCACCAGCTTAAATATAAACCCCTATGTCACTAGATGGGTTGCAAACTGGCTCAAGGACAGAACCCACATGGTTATAATTGTTGGAGCCATGTCAAACTCCAAACCAGTTACAAGTGGCATCCCACAAGGCTCAGTCTTGGGACCTCTCTTGTTCGGTATATATTTCTCGGAGGTACAGGCCAACACGGAAGGACTGTGGCTGACCAAGTTCGCAGATGACTGCAAACTGGGCGCCATAATTGACTCTTCTCCAGCCGATACAAGCATCCTCCAAAAGGGCCTCATAGAAACAGACAACTGGTGCCAGAGCCATGGCCTCAAGCTAAACGCCAAAAAGTTTATAGTCATCACCTTTGGCAAAAACAAAGTGCACACAAATTACCACATAGGCGGTAATCCATTAAGTACAGAAGTAGTAATTAGGAACCTGGGGACCCAAGTTGATAGCAATCTCTCATTTGACAACCACGTGGCCAAAGTGGTTAGAAAAACATTTTATATAGCCCACCTAATCATGAAGGGATTCACATCTAGATCACGGGAGGTCATCGTGCCTCTTTACTCATCCCTCATCAGGCCCATAATTGAGTACAATGCCCCTTTTGGGATGTACCTTACCAGACACCTGCACCAACTGGAAAGACCCCAAAAGTTCCTTACCAAGAGGATCAAAGGGCTCAAACAGATGCCATATGCTGTCCGGTTAAAGAAACTCCAGCTCTACTCAGTGGCATACCGCCTGCTCAGAGGCGATCTGTGCCTGACATATAAAGCCATGTCCAACCCGGAATTAATGGACATGCTGCACCTCAGAAAATCCAAATCCCATCGAGCTACACGCTCGACAGACTTGAACCTCAGCAGTGAAATAAATAGGACATGCTGGAGGGACAGATTCATAACCCAGAGGCTCCCTTCACTCTGGAATAAAATCCCAGTCCAGGTTAGGCAGAGTCCCTCTGACTCTCTTCAAGAGGAATCTTGACGAGTGGATGGGAGATCGTAGGTTTACCCCGGGTATCACTTCTGTGTCACTGTTAGACAGGGGCACAGTATACTAACCTCGAAAAAGAGCATAGCAAAATTAATTTAAAATGGGTGGCGAAAGCCAAACACACTCTGGCTAGACTTATAAATGCTCTAGGGCAGATAGCCTAGTATGAACCTATGAACCTATAAAATACGAGAAAGTACAGCTGTACAATTAAACTAACTGTTACAGCAGATGTTCGAATGATCACTTCTGCAGTAGCCTTAGCTACATGGATTGATTGCCCTAGCTTACTACATTTGGGAGATGGAAGGAAAACAGTCCAGGTGCACCTAGAGAATGGCCCTTGAAAAGACTGATCCAGACTAAAAGAAGAATTAAGCTTATGGTGCTTTGTAAAAGTATGCACAAAGGACCAAGACTTCTAGGCAGGTTCAAGGCCTATTCTTCCAGGGCCTGAATTATAGAATAGTTTTGCTGTGGTGATTATAATAAAAGGTAATGTCTTAGACAAACATTTTGAAATAGTCCGTTTCGACACAGGTTGTCCCTTCTTACATTCACAAGAAATTAACTCATTCAAAAATCTGAAAAATGTACATCTACTTGTCTGAGGACATCTAAGGTATGCACTATCATTTCCACCTCATTTTTAGGTTCAGGAAAGAAAACAGGGATATGGACAATTTGTCTTAAAGGAAACTTGGATACCACTTTAGGCATAAAAGTAGTAGTAGTTCTCAAAGACACCATGTCCCTGTGGAAAATGAGGTAGGATTGACTCCAATAAGAGTGTGCAACTTCTCTTCCAGCAGCAACCATTAAAACTGTTTTCCATGTCAAGAACCTTGTCAGCTAGGTTAGCTGCATCAAATGGAGCAAGTGTTAGCTTCTCTAACACAAAATTAAAATCCCATGGATGGGCCACTAGTTTTCTTACAGCCCTCAAGTAAAACCCCTTTCAAGAACATTATGACATAGACTGCAATGAAAGAGGAGGATCCATGGTCAGACATGCAGAAATGGCTGATAAAAGAACTTTGATAGTAGAAGTAAGGCCATAGGACAGTAACTCACAAAAAGTGTGAAACTACTGAACATATACCCCTGAACAGATCGTGGTTATGTTGTCGGCACCACCAAGGAAACCTTTTCCATTTGTTAACATATGATTTTCTAGAAGCAAGTTTTCTTGCCTCCATTAGTACCTGCTCCATGTCCTCAGAAAACAGGTGCCTAAAACGAATTAAGACACTATTATCCAGGCAGTCAACTGAATTTGATTAGTGCTGGAGTGTATCAAATATCCTTGTTCTTGTCTGAGAAGATCCAGTCTGTGAGGGAAGATTGTGGTAGTTGCCCCTGGCCATTTCCAAACAAAGGGAAAACCACGGCTGCTTGGGCTAGAAGGAAGTCACCAAAATGATCTTGGGCAATTTGTTCTGAATCTTCAGAAGTACCCTGGATATCAATGGAATGGGGTGGAAAAGCATGCAGGAACACTCCTGTCCAAGGAAAAGAAAAGCCATCTGTCTTTCCAGGCCTTCTTGCATGGAGTTCTGGAGCAGAATCTTGACAGCTGATTGTTCAGACAGGAGGCAAAGAAGTCTCCTTAAAGAACACCCCACAGATGTAACAAATCTTGGAAGACTCCCGGATCTAGTTTCCATTCACGAGGGTCTGTCCTTGTCCTGTTCAGCCCATCTGCCACACAGTTTTGCTCGGACAGAATGAAGAATGTCTGCTGAGTGAGACTGTGCTGTGAAGCTATGTCCCAAGCAAATATGGCTAGCCTGCAAAGAGGGTATTACCTGGTCCCTCCCTGCTTGTTGATGTAACACAAGGCGGTATCATCCAACAACCTGAAAAGGTCCTGGGGACCAAAGATGATTCAGGAGGGTTGAGTGCCTTGATAAGGGCAAGCATCTATTTTATATTTATGTGCTTGTGTCTATCCTTGGTGTCCCACATGCCTTGCACTTTTATCCCCCCAAAACTGCTTAGCGAGCAAAGTCTGATGATCTGTAGTCATTTAGTGGTTTGAAACAGGGAGGGAAAGGGGGTACCCGATTTGGGGATATCCGCTATCTCCACCAAGTGATTGCTCTTCTAACACACCCCAGCACTGGGATTTGAAAAAGTAAAGGGTGTTGGTCTTGGGTCCAAAGACACGACAGATACTACTGTATCTTTCTCTGGCAGCGTTTTGCCCAGGTATCATGAGAATCATAGAAGCCATGAGACCACAAATTGCGACATATATTCCCCTGCAGTGACCAAAGTCTGAGTGGAAAACCTTGGAAAAAGACCCTGAAATAGATCTATTTCTTCCAACTGGAAGAAAATATTCTTTAACTGTGATGTCGAGATGACATCCCAGAAACACAATCCTGTGTGAGGGAGTAAAGAAAGCCTTTTGAATGTTCTCTTGGAATCCCAGCTTGTGTAAGCGATCTCTCACCTAACAGATTCCTGACACTTTTAAAAACACTCTGGAAAGATAAGCAAGTCTAAATATAGAAAATGTGGATACCTTATAGGCTACAATGAGTTATAACCGGAGCTAGACATTTTTTGAACACTCTTGGTGCAGTGGATAGTCCAAAGCGTAAAGCAAAGAGCACAGTGTGATTCAGACGCACAACCCCTAAAAAAACACCTGAAGTCTGGATGAACAGGGATATGATAAACACCTTTTAAATCTAGCGTTACCACGAAACTTAAATGAGAAGAGGGGGAAACAGGTTGTGAAGTGGCATCATTTTGAACTTGGGCACCATCAAACAGATTTAGGAAAGAAAGATCTAGAACTGGTTTCCAAGCATTTTCTTTCTTTGGCACTAGGACCATCCTTGAATAAACCCCTTTCCCACCTGGGAAGGGGGACTGATTCTACCACTCCTTAGGACAGTAAATGCAAACAAAACAGTCTGGTCTGGAGATCAAGAATTATCCCCTCAAAAGGAGAATTTCCTCCCATTGCTATCTGTAACCTTGATGACAACCCAATTATCTACAGCCAAAAAGAAGTTGAGATTTAGACTTTCTGGAAGACAAAAAGGGGTGCAGGTTGGGAGGGGGGACAAAGTCTCAGTCATTCTATGGGGAGTTTCAAGAATTCTTTTTGGACCCTCCCTTGCCATTTCTTCTTAAATGTCCGTTTACTTCTATTCTTTTGAGACTGTATCTTTTTTTTTTTTTTTTTTTTTTAGCAAAACTGGATGAGGAGTTACAGAATCCTTTGGAAAATTTGGAAAGAGAGGTCTGAAAATGATTCCCTGTATCAGCTTACCCCTTTAATTACACTTTTTGATCACTTTTGCAGCATTGTGGCCAAAAACTAAATATCTACCTAAAAGAGAATTTAAAATCTCATTTTAACACACTCTTGGAGGTTCTGAGAATGTAACCATGCAAACCTCCTCAAAACAGTATCAGTGGCCATAGCCTCTGAAGAAGTATCGGCAGTCATATACACACTGCATACAATTAGTAGTGACTTGAGCAAAAGAAATAAAAATGTTTATTTATTTTTATTTTATTTTACATTTGTTAACCGGGCTACTCTAACTGGATATATTTCCATTGTAGAGGCCTGGGGAGAAAAGCTCCACTGGCAACAAATAAAAACTGAAATTTAATATTTAAAAATTAAAAATCAATATTAATACATAGTAAATGAACGGATTTCAATAGAAGATTATTAAAAAGACAGGCAGTAATAAGAATATTAAAAAAATACAGTAGTATTAATAAAGTAAAGTAGGTATTTACAATAGTAAAGGTGACAATATGTACAGGATAATTCAATATGCAGTGAGATACATGTAGACTATCAATACATCAAACAGGATAGACTTTCAGAGCATCTAGATATTTCCTTACACAAAACTGCAGATAAGCACTCTTCATACATTTACAATTAATTAGTCAGGACAAATCTCAACATGTGAGCCTGACAAAAAAGAAAATCTAAAAATCAGAGTTGCAGAAGCATACATCTTCCTCCATACTTAATATTTCCATCCTTATCAGAAACAGTAGGACTGGAATTAAGTATTTATCAGTAGAAGGATGAACTAAAGGTGTAGCTGGTGGATCGTGTAAGTGTATAAAAAACTTAAAAGACTGAGGAACATTATACATCCTATCTGCCTTTTTAGGGGCAGCTGGTTGATGGTCAAGAACATTGCAGGCAGTAGCACACATATCCCCCCCAAGACAGATGAAACTGGGGAAATAGGTGCAGGTTCTGGAAATGCCTTCTGTAACAGCTTACAGTATTTTCTGAGGGACTGAAGAACTTCAGTGTCCTCCCACTGAAAACACTAGTACATTCTACAAATAGTCTTAGACAGAGAAACCCACACAAGGGGAATCGGAAACGGAGGTATCTATCCTCCTAGTCTGAATATCTGTCCCATCATCCTCCTGTCCAGATTCAAAATGTTCAATCTCTTCTGAAAGTACCCTCTTTCTTTTAGCAGAAACTACATTACAAGAAGGATCAATAGGCTGAATTAAACTCAGAGCCAGAAAACAAACTAGTCCTGCCTAAGGAAATTTGACAAATAGATACATGCTTAGTTTTTTTACTGGAAAATTGGGCCAACAGTGTTATTACTGGCAGGAACAGCTTCCCTTGGGATGGGCTCAACATTCTATCAAAACAGGGAACCCTTCCCTATTCCTTCACCCAAGATCAACAAGAGTAGCTCTCCCGTCCACTGAGAAGACCCCAAAAGCCGCAAAAGACATGGCTAACCCCCAAGTTCATTGTGGCTGTAGGTGCTACACCAGGGAGATATGGGGGTAAAAGAGGAGTCATTGGAGGTACAACAAATGGTCACAGCAGAGAAACCCATCTGCAGCTGAGGCAGACTGCTAGCCTAATGTGGTAGCAAAGGCTGTCCGCTTAACTTTTTTATTTGTGGCTGGAAGGAGGAACGAATGTGGAGCCTACCGTTTTTGTTACACAGTGAAACGAAAAATGGTGCCTTTTTCCTACGGAAAACAAGCAGCAATTGCTGGCAAAAATAAAGTCTTTAAAAGTACTTACTCCCCATACAAACAGTAATAAACACTTTAAAACACTTTGAAGCAACTGAAAACCATTTTTTCTGTGAAGCAATTGCATTTATTTTACTTTGTGAGACTGTCAAACAACTTTTAAACTGACAGTAAAAAAGAGCTTCTGTTTAAAAGTACAGTACAGTCTCAAAAACGTCTGTTAAAATAAACTCCTAGCTTTAAAATAACTTTTCTGGAATGGAATGTATAAATAACAAGCAAAGTTATTAAACAGAAGTTTTTTTCCTATCAAAGTGAACTTTTCTGCCCAGCAAAGGAAATGCACAAGCCAACCTTCGATCATCACAAGCCTCAGAGGAGAGTACTTTTCAGCAGCAGTAAAGCGCTGAATGGCTTGTCCTCTAGTCTTTTGGTCAGCTCAGCTTGAGCTGCCTGACAGTTTTGGCATGTGGAAGGTGCCCTGAAGCTTTGGAAGCTGGATGACTATTATATCATTGACAGAATATAACCAATATAGATATAAGGCTACTGCAACAGTGACTGATATGATGAACATTGATTGCGTCTTCCCACATGGGTAAAAGGTCCATCTTTAAGATAACACAGTCACTCTCAGAACACCATAACTAGATGAAGTTCTAAAATTCTAAGGTCCAGGACAATAAAGGAGCTGCAACTTAAGGAATCTGCTAGTAAAATACACACTTTTTAGTACATGAAAATTGTTAAGGTGATAATTTAGTCTATGGCAAACTGCCCCCATCACCTCTCAGGAAAAGGTTATACACATTTGCTGGTGCTCTTTTTCCTCAAGTACATCATGGGCTAACTGCCTGACAGGAGCAGAAGGCATGTGGATACAAACAGCATTCTTAAGAACAAAAAATAAAGAACCTGGATGCTTTTAAAGCATATAAATAGGATTTTTATAGACACATCCATTGGAGGATACCCAAAGCTCCACCTTCACCAGATAATTAAGACATTTCTCAGGAAAAAAATACAGCATCCCTACAGGTCAGCTCATAGTGGACTTAAACAGTCTTCAGAAAGGAGGAGATTTCATCTGGTGTGGAGGAGGGTAGATACTCTGAGACCAGTAAGGATAAATGTACCTGAGAAGATCTCAATCTCTTTCCAAAAGTCATGCTACATCTGGAGATGGGGAGAAGGGAGTTAACTGGGCTCATACAAGACGGACAGACTGACACCATGTGCCAGATGAGCGACTGGGATCAGGCAAAAGAGCTCTGACTCTTGGAAAAGTGTACAGCATAGGCAGCACATGACTGTGTGAGGACTATACATGTGTTTACGGGTGTAGGCTTGAGTGTGCTGCCCAAGGATACTTGTCCATACCCCCCCCCCCCCAGGACAACATGCATCAGGCATGGCATCAAACAGACACATCTTATCTTTGAGTCAGATTCATGGGCCCAGACAATGAAGACCCTCAGCAGTTTTCTCTACATGACTAAACACCTGCTCAACTCAGATGTAATTTAGAAAGCAGACTTCTCAGTCCCAATTACAACAGTCATGCAACCGCCAGAGGAATCAAGAGACCAATTTGCAGGTATATGGCAGTAAATGGTACACTTCCAGACTCTACTGTGGGGAAAGAAACAGTTCACACTAATGACACTCCAAGAATGCTACTGGGGTCACATCTGTAACCCCCTTTCACTGTCTGCCTACAACACATGAAAGCTTTATACCTCGCTAGATAAAAGGATCTTCCGATTTGCACAGTTTCCTAATAGTCAGATTCACAGGAAAAAAGTTAGCGCCAGGTTTCCAACCTCCATTATCCAAACACAAGGTCACCACTAAGTAAGGGACCCTTTCCTGCTAGTCACTGCACTGGCAACTGCAACTCTGGAATTGAGGAAGGCTTTCAAGCTTTTCTCTGGTTATCATAAAATGTTGGCTTTTAGCGAATTACTTTACATTGTGCTGCTCTCCCAGGAAATAAAAAGACAGTGTCCATATGGGTCCTGGCTTATAATGTGAGGGCTGCAGCAGGACAAAAAAGAAGTTATGTACTCACCATAACGTTCCATGTTTGTAGACCATCTCGCCCTTCATTCTTACATATGGGTTCGGAGCCGATCCTCGGCTGATTACAAAGCTCAGTGTCTCTAAATTGGCTCGTGGTAAGGTAGGTATCCCATAATGCACTAGTAAGAATCCCCAGATCTTGTTTGCTGCGGTCTTTAAAAATTGATATAAAGTATTTCCACAAGGTAAAACAAAGATGAAAGGTCTCCAACCCTAAAGAAGATAGACACTACCTTGTCTCCAAATCCTCCAGGGATACATAGATGGGGGAGTAGGTGGGAGGGTTCGTAAGAATGAAGGGCGAGATGGACTACAAACATGGAACGTTATGGTGAGTACTTAACTCCTTTATGTTCTGTAGTCCTATCTCCCCTTCATTCTTGTATATGGGACAGCATCCCTAGCACCTTTTTCTCGGGTGGCTCATGGGAATAATACTCCTAAGAACCATGGAACCAAAGGAGGCTCTACCCAAATTGTAATGAGTAATAAAGGTATGAAGGGTAGCCCAAGTTGCTGCTGCACATATAATGTCCATTGGAATTCTGGCTTGAAAAGCGGCAGATGTGGATATAGATCTGGTGGAATCAGCTTTAATTTTAAATGGGAGTTCTTTGCCATTAGAAGATATGTAATTTGAAATCCAGTTTGATAACCTCATCTTTGAGACTGGCATTCCTTTTCTTGTCTCTGAAAAAGATGCATATAATTGGTCTGATCTCCTAAATTCTCTGGTTCTATGTAAATGGAACCTTAACTGTCTGTGTTCATCAAGTTGATAAAACTTGTACTCAGCTTTGCTTGTATGATTTGGAAAAAAAACTGGCAGTTCAACAGTTGAATTAATGTTTGATTGTGAACAAATCTTGGGGATGAAGGAAGGGTTAGTGCAAAGGGAAACTGTCTCTATGAAATATCAAGTAAGGAGGTTTGACAGTGTGCTTGACACTCTTCTGGCGGATGTAATTGCTACCAGAAAAATGGTCTTCCATGAAAGGAACTTTAAATCACATGTATGTGAAGGTTCAAAAGGCGGTGAGGCAAGTTTTGAAAGAAAATTTAGATCCCAGGGAGATAAAGGTTCTTGAAAAGGAGGTCTTAGTAAAGTTGTGCCTTTTGAAAATGATTTACACAATCGGTGAGCCATAAGATTAGGTTCATGTTGCCCCAAATGAAAACTGGAGATAGCTGCTAATTGAACTTTGATTGTAGCAGCAGCTGATCCCTGATGAAAAAGTTTGGTTAGAAATTCTAACACTAAGGGAATGGAGGCTGTGCATGATCTATGTTCTTAGCTTGTGCCCAGAGAGAAAATCTTTTCCATTTGCTAGCATACAATTTTCTCTTAGAAGGTTTATGAGAAGACATCAGAATATGTGTAACCACAGGGGAGAAATCATAAAACCTGACTAGGGATGGAAGTGGAGCAGCCACGCTGTCAAGTTGAGGGTGTGGAGACAGGGATGGAACGTGCCTGACATGTGTCAAAAGGTCTGGTACTGGGGTCCAGAGTCCATGGATCGTCCAAGATGTGAGGCCCAAGAAAGGGGAACCAAATCTGATGAGGCCAGTAAGGAGTGATGAGAATCATTCTGCTTCCCAAAGTCTTTGCTTTCTGAATCACTTTCGATATTAGCGGAAAGGGAGGAAAAGCATAAAGAAGTCCCGAGGGCCAATTGTGGACAAGTGTGTCCCCCGGGGGGGGGGGGGGTAAGGGTGAAGTAGCTGCTGCATTCGGTGTTCATTGGGGTGGCAAACAGAGTGCAGCAAGGCTGTCCCCATTTGCGGAAAATATGTTCAGACACTTTCTGATTCAGAGACCATTCATGAGGCATCAAGATTGCCCTGCTGAGCTTGTCGACTATCACACTGGTTCTCCCCGGGATATGCATTGCAACTAGAAAGCGCTGGGAATATATCGCCCACTGCCAAACACGTAGAGCCTCTCAACATAGGGGTTAGATCTGGTTCCCCCTTGTTTGTTTATATACCATACCAATGACATATTGTCTGATTGGATTGCTATTGTCCCTAGAGGAAGAAAGTCGTGAAGTGCTTGCAACGCTAGTAGCACTGCTATCATCTCTAGGACACTGATATGCAAGTGAGCCTTGTGTTCTTACCATGTGCCTTGGACTGTCCTTCCTAGATAATGCCCCCCACCCTATCTGGAAGGCATCCGTGGTCAAAGCAGCAACGGGCTGGCAAGGAATGAATATTCTCCCTATCGCTAGTTGATTGGACTGGATCCACCAACAAAGGTCCTTTTTGCAAGATTCCGTTATTAAAATGGGATGAGACAGAGGCAGTTGCTGAAAAGAGTAGCCATTGTACAATTCTCATATGTAGTCTGGCTAGCGGAACTAGAGTTATAGTAGAGGCCATGGTTCTTAGAAGTTTGAGCACTATCTTCGCTTTGACCTTGTGTTGGGGAAGCAGGCTGTATATTTGTTGTCTTAGATTTTGCACTCTGAAGGAAGGCGAGCCATCACTGCGACTGTGTATTTCTCCGCCTATAAAGGTCACATATTGAGAAGGTGACAAGACAGACTTTTCCCTATTTATAGTAATGCCTAGCTGAGTGCACACTCAGATGGTTGAATCTCTAGCTTGTAGAAGTAGGTGCCTGGTGGTGGCAGTCAAGAGCCAGTCATCCAGTTATGAAAACACTTGGAATCCAAGACGTCTCAAGTGAGTTGTTACTACCGCCATGCATTTGGTGAACACCCTGGGGGCTGTGGTGAGAACAAAGGGCAGAGCACGAAATTGGTAATGACTGGCTCCCAGACAGAAGCGTAAGTGACTCCTTGATGCTCCGTCCATTTTTATGTGGTAGTATGCATCTTGGAGGTCTATGGAGCACATCCAATTGTCTTTCCCTAAGAGAGGGAGTATAGACTGCAGTGTTACCATTCTGAACTTGGACTTCTTCACCGATTCATTTAACTTGCTGAGATCCAGGATGGGCCTCCAGTCCCCTGTTCGTTTTGGCACTAAAAAGAATCTGGAGTTAGTTCCAAATCCTATCTGGTCTGTGGGGACAGTTTGGATGACTCTTTTGAAGCAACTTTTGGACTTCTATAGTTGCTTGATCCCTGTGATTGGGTGGAACATCTGGGAATCGCTTGGTCAGACGAGGTGGAAAAGAGAAGGGTATGGAGTATCCTCTGGAAATTATTCTTTGTACCCACTTGTCTTGTGTGATGTCGTGCCAGGCTTGTGGGTACAAAGATGAGCAACCCCCGACTGGCTCCAGAGAAGCACAGTTGGGCCCCCCTTCAGGAGAGCTGATAGGGACGTCCACGAAAGGAATCATGGCCACCATGGTTTTCCGGACCCCCCTGCCTCTAGGGTGACATCTACCATTATTTCCTCTTCCTCTGCCTCTGGAGAAGGAATCACCTTGTGCGTCTGGGAAAAATCTCTGAGATTTCTTGAACCACATTTTTCTGCCTCTCTGACCTTTAGGGCATGGTCTAGAAGGGACGGAAAAAATGTACTCCCATGGCAGAGAGTCTTCCCTTCCTGCTCACATCTGGTGAGTGTGTCTTATCTTTGACCCAAATAGAGAGGAACCGTCAAAGGGAGCATTGGTAAATGCAACTCCGCAAAGTTACATAAGCACATCTAGGAGTGTCACCAAAGGGAAACTCAAGAACCCGCTGCCCTGCTCACTCCATCTGCTGCGTAAGAAATCAGCCTCATGGAGGAGTTAACAATAGAGTTTAAGGTGGACAGCTGAGCAGTAACCTTCTCAGGGACTCCTTCAGTTAAAGTACCTTGGAGAATATCTCCTAGCTCTTTTAGGAGATCTCTTTGAAGCCTAGTGAAATAGGTGAGGTAATTCAGCGATCCGAGTGTAAAAGCCACTGAAGAAAAAAATATACTTCCTGTAACTGTCCATCATTCGGGACTCTTTGTTCGGTGGGTGGACAGATGAGGAAGTTTCTGCTAGTTCCTTCTTAGTGGCTGCTGCCACCACCATGGCATCTACAGGCGCACCTTTGGTCAGAAACTCTTTTTCCCTAGCAGCTGAAAGAAATTTGTTTGACCTTCTGGGGACTGGTTCCACGGTGTCAGGAGTTTTCCACACCTTTCAACTCACCAAATCTAACAGCTCATCGAAAGGTAGAGACATCCAAGAGGCTGAAGGTTGATACCCGAAAGCCTTCAGGTACACTGACTCATCAGAAGGGGTGATAGTGGGCCAGCCACCTATTTGTTTCAGGATCTCTAGGATATCTACGAAGGAGCTATCAGAGGATGACCAAGGGGACCCTTCTGACTCCTCGAGGTCAGTGTCAGAGGAGATGGACTCATCAGGGGAGTCTACATGCTTCCTCTCGCAAGTTCTCCTCAGAGTAGGCTCCTTAGAAGGGTATTCTGGGGAGGTCTCAGAAGACTGGGGGCCATCCAAGGGGGGCTCCTGAAACTGCGGGTCTCTGCTGTCGAGAGAGATGGTGCTGAGACAGAGGTTGGAGCTTGAGGGGGAAGAGCATCGGTACCCTTGTGTGGAGCTGAAGATCTAGACAGCACGCTCCTCATCATCTCGAAGGCAGATCTCTCTGGCTCTGACGACACCACTGGTTCCTTGGCTCCAGAGCGATAGGTTCATAGACAGACGTAGGATCCGAGCTCAGCTGAGTAGACACACCGAGAGATAGGCTCGGAACCGAAGAAGTTCGGGTCTGAGTGTCCCCATCAGGGCTGACTGGTGAGCTTCGGCTCCTAGACACCACAGACGGCACCAAATGTGTTGTAGCAGAACTCGGCTCCAAGACAGACAGTTGGGGTGCTGGAACCAAGGGTTCCCCAACAAACAGCACAAAAAGCTCCGGCTCCGAAAGACCGGCATGGCTCGGAGGAGGAACAGAAGCAGGTAATACGGCCTTAGATGGCTCCAGAACAGATTGTGTCAGAGCAGACAACAAATTTGCTAGTGCCAACGACTTCAAAAGTTTAAGCACCACTCTCTCGACATCTTCTTCAGAAAGACTCGTGGAGAAGACAAGGTAGGAGATCGAGATCTGTGCAACACTGGAGATCCAAGAGTCGGGAATACAGGTAATAAATTTGTTGACCGGCTCCAAGGTATGGATTCAGCTATTGACTCTGAAAAACTTGGGGCTTAAACTGGAAGCTCTATGTCAATAGCCTCAACCAGCTCCGAAGGCAGAGGAGCCGAAGAGGTAGAAGGCTTGTCAATTTTTTCTGGAGGTCCTGATTTAGCAGTCTGTGTAGGAGACCGTCTTTTCACCAACTTTACCCTCTTTTTTTAGAAGAGAGAGACCTGGAGTGAGAAGAGGAAGAACTAGCTAAACCCACCTCAAAGGATGGTTTAAGGAGACCTTTCAAGCTCAGTTTGTTCTTCCTTTCCTGGAGAACCCGGGAACTAAAAGAATGGCAAAAGGTATACGTCTCCTGCAGATGTATGGCTCTCAAGCAATAAACACAAATACTATGCCCGTCATTCAGGGACATTTTTTGTGAACATTTTTGGCATTTGTTGAAATTCGAAGGTTTATGGTCTTTAGTTTCCTTAGACATACTACCACAACAACAATCACAGAGTACAAGAGAGGACAAGGTCCTCTAACTTAAACGGGCCCAGCCTTGCTCAAGAAACAACTCAAGGAAGAAAGACAACAGAGGACTAGGTCCTCTTAAATTAAACAGGCCTAGCCCTGCTGAGGAAACAACACACAAGGGAAAAAGGCAATAGAGGACTAGGTCCTCTAACTTAAACGGGCCTAGCCCTGAACAGAGGGATAGGTAAGATACAGAATAAACAAGCCACAGACAAAGGCTAGAGTAGGTCCTAACCAAAAAACAGACCTATGCCCAAGAAAAGATTGGCAATAACTAGCACACAGAAAAATGAGGGATACCACTAAGGAAGGCCTGTGGAAGCGACGGCCAACAATTAGCAACAACAATTTTCAATAAAACTTCAAAAACACACTAACTACTACAAGTTAATAACAGTAAGCTATCAATACTAAACTAACTATTAAAGTCAAAAAAGATCACTATAAAATATTTGATGATGAAAATATTCCAACTTAGCCATGGCCAAGAACGAGATACTTCTGAACTCGAAGTGGCAAATGAGATCTGGGGATTCTTACTAGTGCATTATGGGATACCTACCTTGCCATGAGCCGACTATGAGCTTTGTAACCATCCTTTGAGCCGAAGATCACTCCGAACCCATATGTAAGAATGAAGGCAAGATAGGACTACAGAACATCAAAAGTTTTCAGTAATTCCGGCACTGAATGCAGAAACATTTCCATGGAAAGCATTAAGGTTTGAGATGAGATGAACAAGTAGCAGAAAAAGAGCTAAAGGTACGGGGTGGGGTGGTGGGAGCCCTTCCAACATTTACCCACTGCAGAAGGCTCATTCTGCAACACTTACTATGTTAAATGGCATTGCTGGTGACCACAGCCTGTTCTCGGATTCTGTTTGCAACTTTGATTGCATTTCCAGGCATATGTTACAGGACTAGGCAGCATATAATGAGCTATAGTTACTATACTACTACAGACTTTATCTAATGTTCACTTTAAAGAACCAAACCAAAAATACCTTTCTTCAAAAAGTGACGTGTCACGCTTTGAAAGTTACTGGTTTACAAGGTGTGTCTTCTACCAAACCACCAAACTGGAAAAAGAAAATTACTTTATGCCGAATTAATCTGCTGCCAATTACAGAAGCAGGATTATTTTCAGTAAAAATGGAGATGATTTTCAGTGCAGAGCCACACCAGAGATTTGCACTTATGTAGTTTGGATTCCAGAGTAACCACTGGACTCAAACATATTGATCTTTCTGCACAACAAAATACCAGTATCCTCCCCCCACACACCCCTTCTGGATTGGTACTTTGGCAATCACCTACACAGCACTAAATCAGGTTACATCTGAAGTACATAAAAATAATTAGCCCTTTATTACTGATAATCTCATTGAGATCCTATTTTGTTGTGTTATCATGCAGAGGGTCCTGATAGAAATGATACCTCCCTGCTTTTTGGGGGCTTTGCCTCTCAACTAATATCAATATGCTCAGAGAAGACACTATTTCTGGGGAAGGAAGGCAAGCTCAATGAATCTGAAGTTTGACATGTCTTCTAAATTTATTTTTATCCTTACCTCCAACCATTAAGCCCCTTTCTCCCAGCATGCTAACGGATTCATTTGTTGCCCTCCATCATGAGCAAGTACAGTCAAAACCTAGTACAACTGTAAATACAAGAGAGCTGTCTGTGCTCTAGGTATTACGTGATAAGAGACCTTGGGACCCAGGTGGACAGTAGTCGCTCCTTTGATAGTCACATCACCACAGAAGTCAGGAAGTCCTTCTACGTGGCACACCTCATCATAAAAGGGTTCTCATCCAGGAAAAAAGAGGTCACTGTTCCCCTCTACTCATCACTCATTAGACCCATTATAGAGTACAACGCCCCTTTTGGAATGTACCTTACAAGACATCTGCAGCAGCTGGAAAGGCCACAGAAATACTTCACAAAGAGGATTACTGGCCTCAAACAAATGCCCTACACTGACCGCCTCAAAACCTCCAGCTTTACTCCATAGCATATTGCCTACTCCGTGATGATCTCTGCCTAACATATAAAGCTATGTCAAACCCAGAGCTGTTGGACATGCTACACCTAAAGAAATCCCAATCCCTCCGAGCTACACGCTCTAGGGACCTAAACCTCGTCACCACAATAAACAGGACATGCTGGAGGGATAGATTCCTGTTCCAGAGACTTCCTACACTCTGGAACAAGCTACCCATCTATGTCAAGCAAAGTTCTTCATTAGCACTCCAAGATAAATCTTGATGAGTGGATGGGAAATAGGAAATACACCCCGGGGATCACTTCAGTCGCTCTGCTGGACAGTGGCACAGGAAAATAACTTTCTTGGCTGGCATAAGCTATGGAACCTTGCTGGCTAGGCTTACGTAGGCCCTTGGGCCGATAGCCTAGTACCTACCTATGAACCTATTAAGGGAATCTGTCACAGACTGAGGTCCACTCCAGGCCAAACGTCTTCTGAGCCAAGCACTCTCCCACAAATCCCCCCATGCCGCCCAATGTTACCTTTACCATAGATGTTTGTATGCACCCGATATAAAATCTGACATATGTCTGGCAGTCTTTGGTTCTTCCTTGTCCTTCAGCCATACAAGTTGAACATGTACAACCAGAGACTCCTGTGCTACCTAGTAATACCCAGACTACCTGAATTGCTCAGGTGAAACCTTACCCTTCCGTGGTACCAAAATTAGGTAAAGGGAGCAACACAAAAATGTAGCTAACTGAGGGAAAAGTGGGGGAGGGGTATTTATCCACCCTCAACCTTAAGGTTACTCACTTTCAGAGGAGATGGTGGATGGGAAACTGGACAGCAGCAGCAGTGCACACACTAAACAATGTGGCAAGATGACAAGACAACGTGCTAAGCTCATTGTGTGCTTCACAGCTGCAATTGCTACACTAAGGAATACTCCAGAGCTTGTAGGCCTTGCTTTTAGAGGGTTGGAGCGATCCTGGGGTGGAGGGGCAGCATGCTTTACAGAATGGCTGATGCAAAGCCTGCCCTAGCATTAGAGCTCATGTTCAGTTTGTAATATTTGGAAAACTGTGGACAGGGCAAAGTAGCTGTTACAGGAAATCCTGTGCACTGGCTCCTTTTAGAAGGCTACAGTGATAAGCTATAGTTGTGAAAAAATGACCAGTGAATTTGTCCTGCAGGCTTTTTTTCATGCAATTTATGGCAGAAATAGTGAACTTTCCCACTCAAACTCTAATTTTGGATAGAGGTAGTCTTTTTCTTTCCAAAAGGCCACAAAAAATTGTTCAAATTTTCTAAAAAAGAAGTTATGTACTCACCATAACGTTCCATGTTTGTAGTCCATTTCAGTTTTACATATTGGTTCGGAGCCGATCCTCGGCTCTGACTCTGCTGATTTTCAAGCTCAAAGACGTCTGGTTGGCTCGTGGCTAAGCAGGTATCCCATGGTGCACCAGTGCAATCCTCAGATCTTGTTTGCTGCTCACTAGAAATAGAAAGAAACCCCTAACCAACAAGCCAATACTAAAGGGTTGCCAACCAAGAAATTTACAGTATTACCTCCAGATCTTCCAGGATGGGGACAGGAGGGGGGGTTGGTAAAAATGAAGGGTGAGATGGACTACCAACCTGGAACGTTATGGTGAGTACATAACTTCATGTTAGGTAGTCCAATCTCACCTTCATTTTTACATATGGGACAGCGTCCCTAGCGCCTTATTCTTGGGTGGCTCATTGGAAGATACTCCTGAGCACCATGGAGCCAAAGGATGCTCTACCCCTAGAAGCCAAATCCAACTTATGAGTAATGAAGGTGTGAGGGGTAGTCCACGTAGCTGCTGCACAGATATGATCAATTGGTACCCTGGCTTGAAAGGCTGCAGAGGTAGACAGAGACCTGGTAGAGTGAGCCTTGATCCTGTGGGGTAAAGGTCTGCCCTCCGAACAGTAGATGAAAGCTATGCAACTCGAAATCCAGTTAGACAATGTCACCTTAGAAACTGGTAAGCCCAATCTGGAATCAGAAAAGGAAACTAACAACTGGTCTGACTTCTGAAATTCTTTGGTCCGTTGCAAATAAAAACTTAGCCGTCTGTGAACATCCAGCTGGTGGAAACGATTTTCAGCTGCATTACAGTGACTGGGAAAGAAAACTGGAAGCTTAATGGACTGGTTCAATATGGCAGAAGAACAAACTTTAGGAACAAACGAAGGATTGGTACGTAAAGAAACCCTATCTTTATGAAAGACTAAATAAGGTGGCTTAACAGAAAGGGCATGTAGCTCAAACACATCTGGCTGATGTAATAACTACTAAGAACACAGTCTTCCAAGACATATACTTTAAGGAAGCTGAATGAGACTGGTTCAAAGGGAGGGGATGTTAGTTTGGACAATACAAAATTTAAGTCCCAAGAAGCCACAGGTTCCTGTGATGGTGGTCTCAGTAAAGTGGCTCCTCTCAAGAAAGTTTTGCATAACTTATATGACATAAGGTTGACATTTGGAGATCCCAAATAAAAATGTGAGATAGCCGCCTATTGTACTTTGATGGTGGCTGCTGAAAAAGTTCCGAAAAGAATTCCAGATTCACAGGAAAAGGAGCGGTATAAGGATCCACTTTCATTTTCTGTGCCCAAATAGAGAACCTTTTCCATTTGCTGTCATACAGCCTTCTGGTTGATGGTTTATGAGAGGATAAAAGAATATGGGACACTGACGACGAAACATTATGAAGCCTGACTAGAGATGGAACTGGAGAAGCCAAGCTGTCAATTTGAGTGTGTTGAGAGAGGGGTGTAGCGAACCCGACATGTGGGTCAATAGATTTGGAACTGGGTCCAGGATCGTCCAGAAGAGGCTCGAGGAAGGGGAACTAGACCTGACAAGGCCAGTAAGGAGCAATGAGGATTAACTTACTTTCCAGTAGGTTGGCTTTCTGTATCACTTTGGGGATAAGAGGGAATGGAGGAAAGGCATAGAGAAGTCCCGTGGGCCAATCGTGGACCACAGCTTCTTTGGGTGCTTCCCCTGGAGGGGAAATCAGGGAAAAATAACTGCTGCACTTGGCATTGACTGGAATGGCTAAACGTCGCAGCAAGGTTGTCCCCATTTTCAGAAAATCTGTTCCACTATTTCCCATTTCACAGACCACTCGTAGGGCAGCAAGATTGCCCAGCTCAGCTTGTTGGCTATCACATTGGTTGTCCCCGGAATGGGCGTTGCCACCAGAAAGTGGTGGGAAGAAATCACCCATTCCCAAACTCGCATGGCCTCTCGACAGAGAGGGTAAGATCTGGTACCGACCTGTTTGTTGATATACCACACAACCGACATGTTGTCATTGTATCGCAACTGTCCCTGGAGGAAGAAGGTCCTGAAGTGCTTGCAACGCCAGAAGCACCACTCATCTCCAGGACAATGACATGCAGATGAGCCTCGTGTTCTTGCCATATGCCATGGACAGTCCTGCCAAGATAATGCCCCCCCACCCCCACCCGACCTGGGAGGCATCCATGGTCACAGTGACAACAGGTTGGGTAGGCACAAAGGGATCTCCCGTGAACAAGTTGTTGGGGGCTATCCACCAACGAAGGTCCTTTTTGCATGATTCCATCAGCAGAATAGGGTGATTCAGCGGTAGATATTGGAACGACCACTGGGAGAACAGGAGCCATTAAAGGAGTCTCATGTGCAACCTGGCTAAAGGTATTAACAGAATGTTTGAGGCAATCGTTCCAAGAAGTTGAAGAATCCATTTTGCTTTGACCTGCCGAAACGGAAAAAGATGCTGAACTTGTGAGATGAGGTTTTATGCTCTTTCGGCGGGAAAACGAACTGTTATATCCACTGCATCTACCTCTGCGCCTATAAAATTCACAGATTGCGAGGGCAGTAATGCAGATTTTTCCCAGTTTATGGAGATCCCTAGTTGAGCACAAAGCTGGATGGTGGCATCCCTGTTTTGGAGAGTAGATGCCTGGTGGGGGTGGTCAGGAGCCAGTCATCCAAATACGGAAACACCTGGAAACCCTGACGTCTCAGGTGAGCCGTCACTACTGCCGTCCATTTGCTGAACACCCTGGGGGCTGTGGCGAGACCAAAGGGCAGAGCAAGAAACTGATGATGGCTGGCTCCCAGCCGGAAGCACAGATACCTCCTTGATGCCTTGTCCATTTTTATATGGTAGTAGGCATCTTGGAGATCCAGAGAGCACATCCAATAGTCTTTCCCTAACAACGGGAGTATTAACTGCAGTGTGACCATCCGAAACTTGTCCTTTTTCATGGATTCATTGGATTCGTTTAATCTGTTGAGGTCCAATATTGGCCTCCAGTCTCCGGTTTGTTTTGGGACTAAAAAGAACCTGGAGTAAGTTCCAGATCCCCTCTGGTCTGCTGGGACGGGCTGGATGACTCTTTTTGAGAGCAACATGTTGATCTCCACAGTTGCCTGATCCCTGTGATTGGGTGGAACATTTGGGATCTTCTTGGGAACAAACGGTGGAAGGGAAAAGGGTATGATATAGCCTCTGGTAACAACACTTTGTACCCACTTGTCTTGGGTCATATTTAGCCAGGCTTCTGAATACAAAGAGATGAGACCCCAACTGGCCCCAGAGAAACGCAGTCGGGCCCCACATCAGGAGTGCTGATAAGGCCGCCCTCGAAAGAAACCACGGTCTTGCTTGTATTGCAGACCGCCCCTGCCTCTAGGGCGACTTCTACCATTTCCTCCTCCTCTGCCTCTGAAGGAGGATTCAGTGTGTGTGTCCAGAAAGGCACTCTGGGACTTTTTTGAACCACATCTTACCTCCCCCCCTCTGACCTTTGGGGTATGGTTGAGAGGGGACGGTAAAATGGACTCCCATGGCAGAGAGAGTCTTTCCTTCCTGTTCACACCGAGTGAGTGTTTCTTTCACATTGGAACCAAACAAGGAGAAACCATCAAATAGGGCGTTGGTGAAGGTGGACTTAAAAGGCTCCACAAAGTTACACAAGCGCATCCAGGAGTGGTGCCTAAGGGCAACTCCTGAACCCGCTGCTCTGCTCGCTTCATCAGCCGCATGGAGGAGTTAACTACGGAATTTAGGGTGGACAACTGAGCAGAGATCCTATCAGGGACTCCCTCAGGACAAGCACCCTGTATGGAATCTCCTAACTCCTTGAGGCGATCCCTCTGCAACCTCGTGAAAAGGGTAAGATAGTTTATAGATCGAAGTGTAAAAGCCGTTGAACTAACTACACGCTTCCCAAATCTGTCCATCTGTCGAGACTCCTTGTTTGGCAGATGAACAGAGGAAGAAGTCTCCGCCAACTCCTCCTTCGTGGCTGCCGGCTCCCACCACCATGGCATCTACGGGAACGTCCTTAGACAAGAATTATTTTCCAGGAGGGGCAGACAGGAACTTATTTGGTCTTCTAGTGACTGGCTCCATGACATCGGGAGTATCCCACACCTTCCAACTAACCAGATCCATTAGCTTGTCAAAAGGTGGAGACACCCAAGAGGCAGAGGGTTGAGACCCGAAAGTCTTCAGGTACACAGACTCCTCATCAGAAGGGTTGACACTGGGCCAGTCGCACCTCTGTTTAATCTCTAGAATGTCTGTCCACAAAGGAGACATCAGAGGACGACTTCGGGGACCCCTCCGACTCATCGAGGTCAGTGTCCGATGTGAGATTCATCCTGGGAGTCAATATGCTTCCTCTTGCATACTTTCTTCCGAGGGGACTCCTCAAAACGACCTGGGGAGGCCCCGGAAGAGTGGGGGCCACCAGCCGGTGGCTCCCGAGGCTGTGGGTCTCTGGAGAGAGTAGGTACTGAGACTGAAGTTGGCTCTGAAGACCATACCTGCTCCAAAGAGACAAAGGACGGTGCCGGAGCCCAAGCTATCGGCTCCAAGATAGATGCAGGGTCCGAGCTCACCCTGGCGGAAGCACAGAGAGGCTCCGAACTGATGATAGATTCAAACCCTCCCCCTCGGCGCCGACAGAAGAGCTTCGGTCCCTGAACATGATGGATGGAGCTGAGCGTGTCAGAGCAGAACTCGGCTCCAATGCAACAGCAATGGGAGCTGGAACAGAGGGTTCCTCCATTGGTAACAAGCACTCCGGCTCTGAAAAACTAACATGGTTCGGAGGAGGAATCTCGGATGAGGACAAGACTGGTTCGAGTGGCTCCGGAGCCGATTGGGTTGGAGCCAACAAAAATTTAGGCAAGGCAGATGACTTCAGGAGTCTCAGTACTACCCTCTCCACATCATCTTCCAAAAGACTCCTGGAAGATCTAGAAGATAAAGTTGGGGATCTCGACCTAGCAGGCACTGGAGATTTGACCATCAAGGAGACCGGCAGGGACTCTACAGACTGGCTTCGAGAAGCAGAGTCAACTATTTCCAAGGGTTCAGCAGTCGACACCGAAGCACCTGTGACCGACTCTGAAACCACGGTGCTCTCCTTCGGCTCCAAAGACTGAAGAGTAGAGGAGGCAGATTTTGTTAATTTGGCAGGCAGCTCCGAAACACCAGCTGGTGCCAGAGAAGGCCTTTTTGAAACTTTTGATTTTGAGTCAGATTTTGACTTTGAAGACTTCGATGAAGAAGCTGAAGAACCAGATAAAGCTTCCTCGAAGGTTGGCTTCAGAAGACCTCTGAGTATCAGTTTGGTCTTTCTCTCCTGCAACACTCTAGGAGAGAAAGCATGACAGAACAAACATGATTCTTGCAAATGGATGGCTCCCAAGCAGTAGACACAGCTACTGTGGCCATCCGTCAAAGACATTTTCTGGGAGCACTTCATACATTTTTTAAACCCAGAGGGTTTGTGCTCCTCGCTATCGTTAGACATTGCAACACACAAGCAACCAGAGGAGAAGAGAGAAAGAATTACTGAGGACTAGGTCCTCTAACTAAAACTGGCCTAGCCCTGCAGAAGAACTACACGAGGACTAGGTCCTCTAAGTTAAATGGGCCTAGCCTGGTGTAAGAAAAAAATTAGGTCTTTCACTAAACAGACAAATATTCAGTCACGCAGGAAATATTTTCAAATAAAAATACAGTGGAGTTGAAACACGAGGACTAGGTCCTCTAAGTTGAAGGGGCTTAGCCCTGTGAAGAAGCGGGTCTTCTAATTCAAACAGACCAAGTATACCACAACACACACACACACACACACACACACACACACACACACACACACGCTCAAAGGTAGGAGAAAAATTTGCATTTGTAAAGTGATTAAGACTGTAGCGGGTCCCCGCTAAAGACTACCAGTCAATAATCGATTGACAGGAAAGTAATCAATAGGGGCCCCTATTGATTAAGAACGGAGAAACCGCCAAAACTAACTAGACAATAAATCGCAACTGCACCAAACTACTGATACATAGGAGACTACTACTACTGGTCACACAAGGCAATTAAGGTAAACCCTATATGTATACTTTCCAGTAAATAACAGGAAAATGGCGAAACCGCCAAAACTAACAATTTAGGCAAATAGCGCAACTGCGCCTAACTACTGGTACACAGGATACTACTACTACGGTCACACAAGACAATTAAGATAAAGCCCTATATATATAATTTTTTTTAGAAAATATGCAAAAAACCACTAGTTAATGAAAAATGCAAAAACTTAGCCAGAGCCAAGAGAAGCACATCCGAACTCGTCGACGCGGCAAACGAGATCTGTGGATTGCACTGGTGCACTATGGGTTACCTGCTTAGCCACGAGCCAACCACAAGTCTTCGAACCTGAAAATCGGCCGAGTTGGTGCAGAGGATCGGCTCCGAACCCATATGTAAAAATGAAGGTGAGATTGGACTACCTAACATCTCTTGTTCTGTCCAAACAGAATCTCACATGCCTGCAAACATCTAGTGAATGCAAGATTCTCCCCTTTAGTTTAGGAAGAAGGAAAAGTTGGAATTTTAACAGCCTGATTATGTGCTACTTCTACAATTATTTTAGGCATAGAAGAAGCAGTGTTAGTCTGACCTAGTCCCCATGACGGATAATGAGAGACTCTCTACACATGACGGCCTATATGACAGATGATCTCAATACCAAGAAGGATCCGGTGGTAAAGCCTGCTGAGGTGGTTGACTGAGTGATGCACTTTAATGGAAGAGTAACTCAGGTCAGTAGAAGACACCTTGGAGACAGATTTCAGGACCATATGCCCGCCACCATCAGTAGGGTGCAAGTTCTCCTTTGGCACAAGAGGTTAAAACCTTTCTCAGCTAGCTATGATTCGCTAGTACCTTGGTCTCCTAGGTTTCCTCATAATGTTAAGTACAACTCTGGAAAAGTAATACCAAAAAGAAACAAGAGGTACATCCTCTGAAGGTCTAGCTTCAGGGTGAAGTGATGGGGACATACGAGGGATCCCTCACAATGGATCAGCAACTCTACTTGCTGAGACAGCAGGATTGGTTTCTCCGTCTGCTCAAGCTGCCCAGAGATAACCTCGGATGCTCAAGATGGCCAGGGATAATCTCGGATGCTCAAGATGGCCAGGGATAATCTCTGATGCTTTGGCCAGAATAAGCAAACAGATTTGTTTCTGGCTTTTCCTCCCCTATTTTCTAAATTGTTCTGCGGAGCAAAAAAAAAAGGGGGGGGGGATAGAAGCATGCATACAAAGGCCTTTCCAATACATGGAGAATGCAACCACTGCCCAAGGTTTTGCAAGGTGTCTTGAGCAGACTTTAGCGGGTTGTTACTCAAAGCAGAGAGGTCTGCGTTTGGTATATCCCATCTGTTCAACAATTATAAAAACACCTTTTTGTGCAGCAGCCATTAAGGTGGGTCTGTTGAAGTCTCTATTAACTTGTCTACAATGGAACTGTCTCCAAACAGAATT
Organism: Protopterus annectens; assembly: GCF_019279795.1. Lineage (NCBI taxonomy): Eukaryota > Metazoa > Chordata > Ceratodontiformes > Protopteridae > Protopterus > Protopterus annectens. The sequence continues at coordinate 1,379,551,069 of NC_056746.1, forward strand.
TAGGCACAGTGGATATAAAAAGTTTACACACCCCTGTTAAAATGCCAGGTTTTTGTGATATAATAATAAGTTATGTACCTACCATAACGTTCCATGTTAGTTGTCTTTCTCGCCTTCTTTCTTGCTGGATGGGTTCAGAGCCGATCCTCTGCTCCGACTCGGCAATCTACTAAAGCTGGAGAGCTATTTACTGGCTCGAGGCCCTCCCTATATCCCACAATGCTAGGCGTCAGATCCCCAGATCTCGTTTGGCAGAGCTAACACCAAGGAAAGATTCAAGGACACCCTGTCCAACCACAAGGAAAACTATAGTACAAAGACAGAGGAGGACACAATGTACATCAGAATTGTCCAGAGAAAGAAGGTCCCAAAAGGGGACTCTTCTCGGTCTGTCCAGACTAGGGGGGTGGAGGGTGGGACGCAAGAAAGAAGGTGAGAAGAAGACAACTAACATGGAACGTTATGGTGGGTACATAACTTCTTAATGTTAAGGTGTCTATCTCGCCTTCATTCTTGCTGGATGGGACAGCGTCCCTAGCACCTTAGTCCTGGGTGGCTCATCGGAACAGACTCTTGAGCACACTGGAACCAAACTCAGCTCTATTCCTAGAGGCCACATCCAACTTATAATGCGAAATGAATGTATGAGGAGTGGCCCAAGTGGCTGCGGCACAAATAGATTCCATTGGTAGTCTTGCTAGAAAGGCTGCCGACATAGCCGATGCTCTGGTGGAATGACCTTTAGGTTTAGCAGGGAGTTGTTTATGTCTGAGTTGATAAATCAAGGTAATAATAGAGGACCACCACCTGGATAAGGTTATTTTGGAAACTGGCCGTCCTTGTTTGCCCTCAGCATAGGACAGGAAAAGTTGGTCTGAATTTCTTATTTGCTTTGTCCTGTCCAAGTAGAAACGTAATTGTCTGTGAACATCCAAGCGGTGCAAATTTTGTTCAGCTTTGTTCGAATAGTTAGGAAAAAAATACAGGCAAATCAATAGACCGATTCAGATTTGTTTCAGAAGGTATCTTCGGTAAAAACGAAGGATTAGGCCTAAGTGAAACTCTGTCCTTATGAAACACAAGATAAGGAGGACGAATACAAAGGGCTTGAAGTTCCAAAACTCTCCTAGCTGATGTGATGGCTACCAAAAAGAGAGTCTTCCAGGAGAGCAATTTTAAGGAACAGGAAGCCGCTGGTTCAAAGGAGGGGGGGGGGATCAAGGAAGCCAATATCAAGTTAAAGTCCCACGGAAGCGGGGGATCCCTGACCGGGGGCCTAAGTAACTAAGTTCCTTTGAGAAAGGCCTTGCAAAGTTTGTGGGACATGATGCTGGTTTCTGACAGGCTAGCATGGAAATTTGCAATAGCAGCTAATTGGACCCTAATGGTGGCAGAGGAGGAACCAGCTTGAAAGAGCTCTGCTAAAAAATCTAAAACATGATGGACAAGGGCTGTAAAAGGGTCAATATTCCTAGCCTCTGCCCAGAAGGAGAAACGTTTCCACTTACTAGCATAAGTCTTCCTAGTGGCAGATTTGTGCGAAGAAAGGATGACTTCACGCACCGGCTAAGTAATTAGTGGAAGCCTGGTTAAGGTTGGAAGTGGAGCAACCAAACTGTAAGGTTGAGAGACTGAAGGGACTGGTACAGCCTGCCCGACTGATGGACCAAGAGGTCTGGCACTGGGTCCAGATTCCACGGCTGCTCCAGCAGGTGGCGATGCAGGAACGGGAACCAAACTTGTCAAGGCCAGTAAGGGGCAATGAGGATCATCCTGGATCCCAAAGCGGTTGCCTTCTGAATTAGCTTGAGAATTAGGGGAAAAGCATACAGAAGACCCCGGGGCCAATCGTGGACTACAGCGTCTCTGGGGGAGTGGCCGGGAAGGGAAGAGAGTGAAGAAGTAGTCGCACTTGCTGTTGAGAGGGGTTGCAAAAAGGTCGCAGCAAGGTTGACCCCATCTGCAGAAGATTTTGTCCGCTACTAATTAATTGAGAGACCACTCGTGAGGCATGAGAATAGCTCTGCTTAGCCTGTCCGCTATAACGTTGGACCTCCCAGGGATGTGCTTTGCTATCAGAAACCATTGAGAGGAGATCGCCCACTGCCAGAGTCTGAGTGTTCTCGACATAAGGGATAGGACTTGGTTCCGCCCTGCTTGTTGATGTACCACACTACAGACATATTGTCTGTCTGAATTGCAATAGTCCCGGTGGGTAGAGAGTCCTAAAGAGCTTGCAACGCCAAAAGCACCGCTCTCATCTCCAAGACATTTATATGCAGATGGTACTCTAGAGGTTGCCAGGTGCCTTGGACAGTCCTGCCCTGAAAACACCCCCCCCCCCCCACCCGATCAGGGAGGCATCCGTGGTCACTGTGGCAACAGGAGGAGGAAGAACACACGGTCTGCCCTGGAGTATCAGAGGGGAGACCATCCACCAAGCTAGGTGGTCTTTGCATGATTGAGTGATTATTATCTTGTGAGACATTGGAAACTGTTGAAAGGACCATTGAGTAAAAAGCATCCACTGAAGAAGCCGCATGTGAAAGCGAGCCAGGGGAAAGTACAGTTTTGTACCTACCATAAATGTAGATGTTCGAAGATCCACATTGCTGCAGTCCTTACATATGGGGTAGTCCGCTGTCCTCGGTCGGCCCGAATACCAAAGTATTAGGCTGACGTCGGTCAAGGCGCTTAAAACTGACATCAGGACGTCAGGGTACAAAAGCGCATGACCAACGTCATATCCTCAGTCTTTTCTTGCCCCAGATGTCAGAAGGCCCTAAAAAGAAAGGCCAAAGCCCAAAAATAGCAAAAAACAACCAACCACCCGTGCACTAACCATATTTACAATATTTACAACCCAAACCACACAACCACCTTTAACCACAGAGGGGAAGGAGGGAGGGTAAATTGGACTGCAGCAATGTGGATCTTCGAACTTCTACATTTATGGTAGGTACAAAACTGTACTATGTTCTTCATCTCACATTGCTGCAGTCCTTACATATGGGTAGAATCCCAAAGCAGAGGTAAGGTAGGATGGCAGAACTATAAAGCATTAGGAGCTGCCAAAATGCCCTGTAAAATTGCAGTGGCAAATCCAGCCCTAGATTTAGAGTAAAGTGGAAGGTGGTAATGCTTAGAGAAAGTATGCACTGAACTCCAAGTAGCTGCCTCCAAAATATCTTTAGTAGCCACCCCCCTTAAAAAAGCTGTAGAAGTGACAGTAGCCCTAGTGGAATGAGGCCTAATTCCAGCTGGAATCTCCTTACCATGGTGGGAATAACAGAATGCAATACAAAAACCAATCCACTTAGAAATAGTTTGTTTTGAAACAGGTTTGCCCTGAGAACCCAAAGCAAATGAAACAAACAACTGCTGAGACTGCCTGAACCCTTTAGTTCTGCTCAAATAATATCGCAACTGTCTGTGTATATCCAAAGTGTGCAAAATCTTCTCCCCTTTATTTTGGGGGTTTGCATAAAAAGTAGGCAAATGAATAGTTTGGTTTAAAGCCACACTAGAAACCACCTTAGGCATAAAGGAAGGGTTAGTACGCAAAGACACCCTATCCTTGTGGAAAATTAAGAAAGGCTCAACCGCCATAAGGGCCTGTAATTCAGAAACCCTTCTCGCAGAGGTAATGGCCAACAAAAAAGCAGTCTTCCATGATAAATATTTCAACTCGGCAGTTGCTGCAGGCTCAAAAGGTTGTAGAGTGAGTTTCTCCAACACAAAATTGAGATCCCAAGCAGGAGTAGGAGCTCTACGTGGGGGTCTTATATTCTTTGCCCCTCTAAGGAATTGCTTAAACAAAGGATGAGAAAATAATGGTGGGTCACAGTCATAGTGAGCAGAAATTGCAGCAGCATGAATCTTTATAGAGGAGAAGGACAAACCTTTGTCCAATAACTCAGTAAGGTATTGAAGAGCAACACTTAAATTAGGTTTAGAAACATCAAGGTCCTTTGCTGTACTCCAAATTAAAAATCTCCTCCATTTATCTGCATAAACTTTCCTTGTACTAGGCCTTCTGGCCTCCAAAATAACATTCAAAACTTGTTGTGGAAGCTGAGACCCTCCAGGGTTTAAAACAGAATATGCCAGGCTGTTAGATGCAGAGTGTGAAGTTTGACATTGAGCAAATGACTGTTCTCCTGAGACAGCAGGTGTGGAATCGAAGGCAAAAGCCATGGAGGCTCCCGTACCAGACTTCTCAGTAATGGGTACCAGTGCTGACGAGGCCAATCCGGAGCTATTAAAATCATGGTTGGCTTGTCCTGTCTGACCTTCAGGAGTACCTTTGGGAGGAGAGGCAGTGGTGGAAAGGCATACACGTGAAGATTGCTCCAATTGAATGAGAGAGAGCATCCACTTTCCAAGCTGTGGGATGAAACCTTTTCGTGCAAAACTTTGGCAGCTGGTAATTTAGTGGAGAAGCGAACAGATCTATGTCTGGAGTTCCCCATAACACTGTCAATTTTTGAAATACATGAGGATCCAATTTCCACTCGTGGGGATCCATAATTTGTCTGCTCAACACATCTGCTAAGGAGTTCTGTGTTCCTGGCAGAAACCTTGCCTGAAGATTTAGCTGTAAACTGAGAGCAGTCTCCCACAAAATCATTGCTTGTCTGCATAGAGGGTAAGAATGTGTCCCCCTTGCTTGTTGATGTACCACATGACAGTTGTGTTGTCTGTTTGAATCAACACCTGCCCTGGAAGAAGTAAATCCTTGAAAGCCATCAATGCAAATTGGACTGCTAACATCTCCTTCAAGTTGATATGTAAATGTTGAAGTCTGGCAGGCCACGTGTCTTGTACCCATTTTCCATTTAGATGAGCTCCACAAGCTTTGTCTGAGGCATCTGTCGTAAGAATCTGACTCGCCTCTGGTCGGGTCACAGAGAGTCCCTTGTTTAGGTGACATTCCTGAGCCCACCACAAAAATTCCTTTTGAATGCAAGGTATTATCTGAATGACAGTGTCCATATCTTGGCAGTGTTAGTCCATACATTTTGAGATACCATTGTAGCTTCCTCATATGCAGTTTGGCATTGGGAAGTACCAGAATACAAGATGCCATGAACCCCAAGGCTTGAAGGACTGTCCTTGCAGTCAGCCTGGACTGACGAGACAATCGATGGAAGTAAAGAGAAAGATTCTTTTGTTTGTCCGGGGTCAAAAAGGCCATCTGGGATGCTGTATTCAGTCTCACACCCAGAAAGCACATGTCCTGAGAGGGTACTAGACTGGACTTTATTTCGTTCACAGAATACCCTAGGCATCTTAACACTGCCATCACATACTGTAAATGATGAAGAAGTTCTTCCTTTCCTTGAGCCAGAATCAGGCAATCGTCCAAATAAGGATAGATTTGTATTCCTCTTAGCCTGAAGAAAGCTACCACTGGAGCCAGAACCTTTGTGAACACTCTGGGCGCAGTAGATAAGCCAAAGGGCAATGCAGAGAACTGATAATGAAAAATCCCAGCCCGAAAACGCAGATACTTCCTGCAACTGGGCCTGATAGGAACATGAAGATAAGCCTCCTTGAGATCCAGAGTCACCATCCAGTGATCCTTGCCCAGCAGAGGTAAAAGTTGTTGTAACGTCAACATTTTGAACTTGGGAATGTCCAGATATGTGTTGAGGATAGATAAATCCAAAATTGGTCTCCACGTGTTCCCTTTCTTTGGTACTAGAAACAGGCGAGAATAAAATCCTAGGCCCACTTCTGGCAGAGGGACCGGTTGTATAGCTCCTATTTGAAGTAGTAGAGAAATCTGTTTGTGAGCCTCTAGTCTTTGCTGAGGAGGAACGTCTGGCATGCCTTTGAAAGGAGGTAAGGTATGGAAATAAAACTTGTAACCTTGGTGTATGATATCCAATACCCATTTGTCTTGGGTAATTAAAATCCAATTTTCCTTGAAGAGTGCCAACCGTCCTCCCAAAGGTGCTGCCAGGCAAGAAGAATCTGGCAGCCGAAAAGGTAGGTCATTGGGCCTGTTTACGAAAGGACTGGCCCCTGCCCTCACTCGAAGACTGTGCAGGTGAACTCCATGTTCTAGGTCTGAAGGAACTCTGAGCTCTGCCCCTACCACGTCTAGATCTACCCCTAGACTGAGAATCAGAAGAAGGATACGTCCACCCCTTAGCAGGCCAATTTCTACTAAACTTTGGAGGCTGAACTTGCAAAAAATCTTTAACAGTCTGCATAGACTTAGCCTTGTCTTCCAATTTCTTCAAGACTGACTCCACAGGTGGACCAAACAACACTTCAGACTGCAAAGGAGCATCCAAAATCCTTGTCTTAACATGGTCAGATAAATTCTGATCCTTAAGCCAGGCGTGCCTGCGAAGAACTGAACCAGTGGCAGCCACCCTAGAAGAGGCCTGCAAAGCATCAAAACCACACTGTAAAGAATGCTTACCCACCTGTTCAGAGACATGCACCAAATCCTGTAATTCTTTACAGTCAATTCCTTCTGCCAGAGCATCCACCTTAGATTTCAATTGTGAAAGAAGAAAATTTTGATATTTCAACATATGAAACTGGCAATTCAAAGCCCTCATTGCTAAGGTAGAAGTAGTATAGACCTTCTTTCCCCATCTATCCAAAGCTCTGGCCTCTTTATCTAGAGGAACCGGATTCTTTACAACAGAGGCCTTGACACCCTTAGGTCCCTGACTAACAGTTTCTGGGTCCGCCCTAGGACTCTTATAGAGATATTTATGAGCCTCAGGCACCCTGTAATACCTATCCGGTTTAACAGGAGCAGGCGGCAGAGAATCAGGATTAAGTGAAGCCTCTGAAAATACATCTTGCACAACATCCAGAACAGGGGGTATAGCTAAGGGTCTATGTTGAGGTAAAAACAAAAATTCCCTAAGCCTTTTACGTGAATCAGAGAAGTCCTGACCTTCCCACTTAAAATGTTCCCTCATAGAATGAAGAGTCTCTGAAAAAGAAAAATCCTCTGGAGGAGAAGCAGAAGGAGTGGAATCTTCTGCATCAGAATCAGAGTAAGGAGTGTACTCCTGCAAGTCTTCAGCCGAAGACTCTGAAACATCCGAAGCCTGTTCAAAACTTTCCAACTCTGGCTCCACCCTAGGCCTCTTATCAGGAGGGGGTAAAGAACCTCTAATCAGAGAAATCAAATCTTCTGCTATTTTAAGCATGTGCTTCTTAGGCACAGACCCTGCTGAACTAGGACTGATACCAACAGAAGGCAATCCTGGCCTGCCTCTGGAAGAAACCTTGGAAACAGAAGGAGAGGGTCTAATCACCCTGGGAAGGGAGGGGAGTACAGAAACCTGAGAAGCCCCTTCAGCCTGACCTGCCTCGTGAGAGGCCACATCCTGCAAAATCAAAGTCTCCCCCTGAGACTCCAGAGAAGCCTCCATCAGAACCACCGGTTCCACTGAAGCCTCTAAAGAACCGGCATCCGGAACGGACGACTCCTCTTGCCTGGGCTTAACCGTTTTGTCTTTGCGCTTCTTCGTGGAAGCGGGCGTCGGAGTATCCGACGGCATATTATAATTGCACCGCTTACCGAAGACCAGCCTAGCACAATCTAACCTTCGCTTAATAGTGCGTTTATTAAACCTAGCACAAAAGCGACACCCGACTACGTCGTGCTCAGGCCCCAAACAAGGAATGCACAAAGAATGATAATCCCTATGCGGTATCTGTTTCCCACAAGAAATACAATTATTTACTTTTTCTGACATCCGGTAATACACTGAGGCAAGAAAAAACCAAAATATTCCCCAACGGGGTACTTAGCCAACTTGGATTCGGTCTGAAACTCCGAACTCGAAAAATTTCAGAACGCCGAACGGCACTTGCAACGCTGCTTCTGCATCGGACCATGCGGCAAAAAAGACTAAGGATATGACGTCGGTCATGCGCTTTTGTACCCTGACATCCTGATGTCAGTTTTAAGCGCCTTGACCGACGTCAGCCTAATACTTTGGTATTCGGGCCAACCGAGGACAGCGGACTACCCCATATGTAAGGACTGCAGCAATGTGAGATGAAGAACATCTAGTATGATTGCTGCTGCCATGAGGCCCAAGGTCTTTAGTACAACTCTGGCTTGAATCCTTTTGCACTGTAGTAAGACTTGCACATATCAGCTTGTAGTAAGACTTGCACATATCGGCAGATTTCTGAAACTCTGTCGAGAGGAAGCCTTGCAGACAGATCTTTTGAATTTAAGATTGCGCCTATAAAGATAATAGACTGAGAAGGCAACAATGCAGACTTTTCAAAATTTATTGATATACCTAGCTAGGTGCAAGTTTGGATGGTATAATCCCTGGCTCATAATAGTTGATGCCTGGTGGGAGCAGTGAGGAGCCAGTCGTCGAGATATGGAAACACCTGGAATCCTCGCAGTCTCAGGTGAGCCGTAACCACTGCCATGCATTTGGTGAACACCCTGGGGGCTGTGGTGAGACCAAAGGGCATGGCCCTGAATTGATAGTGACTGGCTCCCAGCCGGAAGTGGAGAAACCTTCTGGAGCACCTGTTCATTTTGATATGGTAGTACGCATCCTGAAGATCTATGGAGCACATTCAATTGTCCTGACCCAAAAAGGGTAGAATGGACTGAAGCGTGACCATCTGGAACTTTGTTCTTTGAACAGACTTGTTTAGCCTGCTGAGATCCAAAATGGGTCTCCAGTCCCCTGTCTTTTTTGGCACCAAAAAGAACTTGGGAGTAGATTCCAGATCCTTGCTGGTCTGCTGGGAGTGGCAGATGGCCCGTTTGTCTAGCAGTTTTGAAATTTCTAGTACTGCCTGTTCCCTTAGACCGGGTGGAACATCTGGAAGGGACCTGGTTGTTTGTACCGAGGTGTGGACAAAGGGAATCTTGTAACTCTCGGATATGATAGACCGTACCCATTTGTCTTGTGTGAGGAGTTGCCAGGCTTCTGGGTACAGTGACAATCTTCCCCCAACTGCCTCCGAAGGCAGACAGTCGGGCAGCCCCTCAGGGGTGCTGAAAGGGTTCGTCAGAGAACGATTCTCTGCTATCCTGATTCTGCGGGCCCCCTCTGACCCTCGGGCGGCGTCTCGAGGGAAACTCGCCACGTGTGTCAGGCACGACTCCCTGGGGTTTCTGAAAAAACATTTTTCCACTCTTCGTATGGTCTAGAAGGAGTGGAAAAACGGACTCCATGGCAGAGAGAGTCTCGCCTTCCTGCTCACACCTGGTAAGGGCATCTTTCACCTGTGGTCCAAACAGAGCCGAACCATCAAAAGGGGTATTGGTGAAGGATGCCTTAAAGGGGTCAGCAAAGTTGCATAACCGCATCCAGGCATGTCTTCTCAAAGCCATGCCTGTACCTTGCGGCCCTACTAGCCCCATCGGCTGCATAAGAAATGAGCCACATGGAGGAGTTGACGATAGAATTAAGGGTTGCCAGCTGGGAGCTTATCTTGTCTTGAGCCCCCGCAGCTGATGGATCCTGAAGGGCATCACCCAGTTCCTTAAGAAGATCCCTTTGGAGACGGGTGAAATGGCACAGATAATTCATCGACCACATAGAGAAGGTCGCTGAGGAAAACACCCGCTTCCCGTACTTGTCCATTGTCCTAAATTCTTTATTAAGTGGATGGACAGGCACCGAAGGGTCAGCCAACTCCTCCTTTGTGGCTGCTGCAACCACCATGGCATCAACAGGGATACCTTTTGTCAAAAATTGCTTGTTGGGTGGGGCTGTAATAAATTTAGTGGGCCTACGGGGAGTTGGTTCCACTGTGTCTGGGGCTGACCAAGCCTTTCGAGCCACTTCCATTAGTGGATCGAAAGGCGGAGACAGCCAGGAGGTGGTAGGGCGAGAGCCAAATGCGTCCAGGTAAACCGACTCGTCCTCCGAAGAGTTAAGGGCAGTCCAGTTCCCCCTCTGCTTAAGGATTTCTAGGCTCTCTGAAAATGAGACATCCTCAAAGGGGGACCTTGAGGACCCTTCCGAATCCTCCAAGTCGGTATCAGACATGACTGACTCGGGGGGGAGTCGACATGTTTCCCCTTACATTTTCTCTTCAGGGGGGCTCCTCCGAAGGATCGGGGGAGGCCTCGGAAGAGGAAGAAACGCCCAATGGGGTGACCTGGAGCGTTTGGCCTCCACGCTTGGGGTCAGGAGGGTGGACAGAGACCGATGCAGGCACCATGGGGGGAGGAGCCGAAGGGGCTGATCGAGGGGCAGACTCAGGAGTCAGCACACTCCTCATGACCTCGAAGGCGCCCCTGTCAGGCAGAGCAGAAGGCCCCCACTCTGAGGAGATGAGAACCCCTGTTGGCACCGAGAGGGAAGCCTCTGAGGCCAATGTCGGGGCCAAGCTCACCTGCGCCGATGCTCCAAGAGGGAGAACAGGGTCGGACAAGGGTCCGATGCCACTCTCCCCCTCGGAGCCGACGAGGGAGTCTCGGCACTCAGATCCCTCCAAGGAGGGAACCAAGGAAGAGATCGGAGCCAACGAAGGAGCCGAAAGGTGTGGTATTGGCTCCGACGTCACCAAGATTCAAGCCCCAACCGGCTCCGGCTCCGAACACAGGGAGGGAGTCGGAGGAGGAACTGCTGTAGATACTGGGACAGCCACAATCTGTTGAGATGGGCTGGTTAAAATTTTGGCCAGGGCCTGCGACTTAAGGAGTCTGCTGACCACCCTCTCTAGGTCATGATCAGATAGCCTGGAAGACCGAGATGAGTGGGACCTATGGCTTTTCTCAGACTGGAATAATGGTGACCTCAGAGCCGAGCGAACAGATTCTAGGGAAGGGGACCTAGAACGTTTTCGGCTCGAAGACGGTTCTAAGTCGGAGCCGACTGAGGTCTAGAGGTGTCGGCTCCAGCCGGAGCAGACGAGGAGGCAGGTGCTCCATCAGGCGACGGCTCCAAACTGGGAGCCAACGGCTTGGCAGGCTTAGAGGATTTACTTGATGAAGGCTTGGTCGGGGATTCTTCTGGCTTAAGTCTCTCAGGATGAGCTTGTTCCTACGCTCTTGCAGGACTCTCGGGCTGAAGGCATGACAGACCGAGCAGGAGTCCTGCAGGTGTAGGGGGCCCAAGCAATAAACGCATATATGTGTGTGTGTGTGTGTGTATGTATATATATATATATATATATATATATATATATATATATATATATATATATACATATATATACATATATATACATACATATATATACATACACACACACACATATATATTCACACATACACACAAGTCTACCACTGTAACAAAGTAAAGCTAACACTACCCTATAACACAAGGAAAGGGAGGGGAGATTAGCCACCGAGGAAAAAAAGGGGGAAAGGGAAGAAACTATCTAACTAAAAGAGTTTCTAAGAGGGAATATTAGGGAGTAAACAGAGAGTAAACTAACCGGGAAGTTATAAATATAAGAAAAGGTTATCGAGAAAAAACTAAAGCTAACTTTATATAGATATATATATATATATATATATATATATAGATATATATATATATATATATATATAAAGATTAATAAGACCTGGAGCCAAGTAAATCGCAACCCCGTAGCTGAAGCGGCAAACGAGATCTGGGGATCTGACGCCTAGCATTGTGGGATATAGGGAGGGCCACGAGCCAGTAACTAGCTCTCGAGCTTTAGTAGATTGCCGAGTCGGAGCAGAGGATCGGCTCCGAACCCATCCAGCAAGAATGAAGGCAAGATAGACAACTTAACATCAAATGATACCACAATAAATCATTTCAAAAATGTTCTCACCTGTAATGTGACCTATAACCTGTACATTCAACTGAAAAACAAACAAATCTGTTAAGGGAAAAAATATAAAAAAAAAAAACGTACAATAAACTGGTTGCATAAGTGTGCATATCCTTAAACTAATACTTTGTTGAAGACAAAGCATTCCAGTATGAGAAGAGGGGATCTTAAAGGTTTAACTGAACTTGAAGAAACTAAATGGATTGCTGAATTGAGGGCAGATAAAGCACCAGGACTTAATGAAGTGTTACCTATGAAACCCATTCTGAGAAGGCGTCTGCTTAGATGAGGACACAGATTGGGCATGCCTCTCTTTTTGCCTATGCGATTAACAGAAGTGAAATCTGCATAGGAAATTATGTCAGTGATGATGTAATTTCCATAGGAAATGATGTTAGTGATGATGCACTTTGAATTTTATTGGATGATTTTAGTATTTAACTGAGCATTAGATTTGTAAATGCAGACCTGAAGGCGGCGAAAAGCCAAAAGCGCTCATCTCTTCTTGTTTTTAGTGCGTTGGAGTTTTAATAAAGACGTTTTGCCATGGAATCATCTTCTGTTTTCTTACATGTTTTGTCTAATATGTGAAGGTCTATATTCTTGTTCTCATCCTGCACTTTCCCATAACCTTCCAACAGCTGCTTCAAGCTATATTCTCGGCACTGAAGAATGTGGTTATGGCAATGGATGGCCATAAAAGCCAGGGCTGAGAGGCATACACTTTGCCATGTCTGTCAATTACTTACTCTACTTATCGTTAGGGAGTATGTTATGACCTGAAGCCAGTCTACCTCCTTAACAGATTCTAGACGTACTGTATCAGTGTCTGCTACAGAGTTCTTGCAGAGGAATTTTTGAGGAGCATGTACTGTATAGAAGCAGTCAGGTTTCAACAGCAAAGGGTTTGGAGTCTGGTTCCAATGTATTTTGTACCAAAACCATCCAGGAGGGCTACCTGGACTCAAGGAATGGCATCAGGTTTAGATAGTCCAAACCCCAGGATTTCCACATCTCTCTTTTGGGAAGCAGAAACCTCATGTACTTGCTACTGGAAATGTTCTCTCATGACAAACAGAATATCCTCAAAATGACAGGTGACTGGTGGACATTCAGAGCGGACATCCACACTGTTACATGCTAATGGGAAGGACATCTGAGATTACAGTCAAGATCTTCCTCCTCAGCTTCAGACTCTGAGTAAGAATGTCTTTCTGATGAGGTTATAGTCTCACTCTTAAAAATTCTGACTCTAAACAATGACAAAAGGCTTTCAGTTCAATCTGGGCAAGTTAAGTAACTGGGAAAAAACAAAATCTAGCTAGCTCAGTCCAGTCCTGGGGAAAGGGATTGGGGTGGGCTAGGGTATGGGATCAACAAAGAGATTGCTTTTTCTTAGTAGAGGTCAGACCCTGAGGAGGTTTTTTAGGCATAGTTGCTGTCAATCTTGGGAGCTTCAGGCAGGATATTTTAGGTTGTGACTTTCATGTAGCCGGGTAAGACATCACTGTTCTCCATGATAAGCAATGGAAACTGCCCTCTTCCTACTTGAACAGTAGATGTCACTCCTAAGCAGATGACTCCTTTCCAGCGAAGCCACTTTGATTTGTTGAGACACACTTCCCACAGTGTGATTGCCTCCCTAAGGGGCTTCTCTAGCAGCCTCTACCAAATTAGACATTAGGTGTACTGTCCGAGTGACTCTGATTCCCACTTAGAAAGCTTAATAGTATAGTCTGCTCATGGCCTCTTTCCACTTCTCTTTGTACTTGTCATTTCTAGTAGGGGAAACAAATGCAGCAGTGAACCCAGTGTGCCCCTCTACCAAAGCCCCAATGGCAAAATAGCATTGCCAAACACACTAGTCATAGGTGACTCAATAGGTTGAATAAGGAGAAACAGTCCGCTGCCAGTCAGGATCTGCCACAACGCATGCACTCAGGTACAAATATGACTCTGTCATTGTACATGTGCGTGTGAATGACCAAAGACGTACCTCCTTGGACTACATGAAAAGAGACATGGAGCTCTCAGATAATGTAACCCAGGCGGGTATGACCCTAGCCCTGAGCAGCATCCTACCATCAACCCAGAATGATACCACAGTACAAGCAGAAAATGATTGATTTCAACAACTGGCTAAGTTTCTGGTGTCGTTCTAAGGGGATCCAGTATGTCTGCCTGGGATGACAAGACTGACCGACCTCAATACTTTGCCAGAGATGGCCTACATCTGCCACCCCTGGGCTTCCGGATACTGGCAAAGGCTCTTGCCACTCCTATAGTGCCTTTTTAATGACAGTGTTCCAAAGACCCAATTACCACCGTAACCACTGCAAACAAATGCAATCTGAGGGTCATGCTGCTCAACACTAGAAGTCTAAATCTCAAAATGCACTCACTCAAAGCACTCCTTAAAAATGGAGAACATCAACATTTGTGCTGTAAGAGAGACCTGGGTTCAAGGCAGCAGAAAGCACCCCTGCATGACCAGGATACAACTCATTCCCCAGCTTACAGCCCCAGAACTTGGACCGAAGCTCCAAAGGCGGTTGTGTTTCCATATTCATAAAGGATGCGCACACCTCCAGACTGGTAGCCCAAGCTAACTCATCTGAGATACTTCAGGTGCAGCTAACATTGGGTAAGACAGCGATGCAGGCCGTAGCCTGCTATAGGTTCCCAACCATGTCCCAAGATTCACACTCCATGCTCCTAAGCACCCTGGAGATTAGGATTCAACCAAACACTCTCATACTGTGTGACTTCAACTACTCCTCCATTAAATGGGAAAACCACGCATGTACCAATACACTTGCCCAACACTTTCTGGAATTCATTAATTCCAATGCCCTGGACCAGCTCGTTCTTACCCCCATTAGAGGTAGCAACATTCTTGACCTGGTCATTACTAACATGGGCAACCAGTGCTCTACATCAACAGTCAACTCCTCCCACAAACTAATCACCTTGGAAATTCACCCCCCCCCCCCCCCCCAACAAAGGTAACCACCATGAAAAACTTCTCCAAAGTTAAATTTAGGCACCTAAAAACAGAGGTGTCTAACTTCACGGCACCCATGCAAATGGAGAATAGTTGCATGACCGCCGAATCATACACCAATGCACTGTACGAACACGTACACAAATGCATGGATCTCATCATACCCAGTAGAACCAAGACGCTTTCCTCAAAACAAATAAAGCCAATCTGGTGGTCCCCTGCCATAAACAAACTCTACAACAGAAGGAGGAAACTGATGCGGAATAAGATGAAGTCCCAAGGGTGGAAAAACTCCCTTATCAGCCTCAACAAAAAGTTGAGATCTCTCAACAAATCTTTTAAAGCTAGCTCTGAAAACAGAATTGCAGCAGACAGTAAAGACAACCACAATGCCTTCTATAGTTATGTAAAAATCGCCACAGCAATGCCCAAATTTGCTCTGAGCTACTGCACAACGGTGCCTCCTATACAGAGCTAACAGATATTGCCAATATACTGGCAAACAGATTTAGTGCCAATTTTACCCCCCCCCCCCCAAAGGACCAATCACAATACCAGTAGATTGCCAGGCACCCAGTATTACTGCTGCACAGGTTAAAACAGCACTGTCCAAGGCCAAGAATACAGTTTTTATGGGACCTGACAATATCCCTGTCTGTGTTCTACATGAACTACAGAGTGAACAGCCTCACTTCAGGCTCTGTCCCTACCGAATGGCGCACTGCTAAAGTCATCCCTCTCCACAAGGGAGGAGCAACTACAGACCCTGGGAACTATCGCCCCATTAGCCTGACAAGTCTGATATGCAAAGCTATGGAAAGTATCATCATGGACCTAACAAACAAGGATATAGGGAATCTCCAAACTATGGATCCCACACAGTTTTTGTAAAGGGTAGATCATGCCTGCTCAACTTGGTCGATTTCTTTGAGTCAGTCACCAGAGCTGTGGATGAAGGCAAGGTGGTTCATAGAGCCTACCTTGATCTGGCCAAGGCCTTTGATACCATTCCCCACAAAGGGCTCTTAGGAAAACTAAGCTAGGCATCAATCCCTGTATCACTAGGTGGGTTGCAAACTGGTTCACAGATAGAACCCACAGTGTGAAAGTAGATGACTCCAAGTCAGACTGTCGACCAGTCACGAGTTGAGTCCCACAGGGTTCAGTCCTGAGTCCTCTCATGTTTGGTATCAACTTCTCTGAAGTGCAGGCCAACATGAAGGGTCTCTGGCTGACAAAGTTCACAGATGATCGCAAGTCGGGAGCTATTATTAACTCCCCAAGTGATGCTGACATCCTACAGAAAGGCCTTAATGAGACCAACGACTGGTGTCAAAACTATGGCCTTAAGCTCAATGCCAAAAAATGTGTAGTCATCCCCCTTGGGAAAAACCCGGTTCCACTGAATTACCACATCGATGGGAGTCCACTGAACACAGAAGGCATTATAAGAGATCTAGGAACACAAGTTGACCGTAATCTCTCTTTTGACCACCACATTGCCACTGTGGTCAGAAAGTCGTTCCATGTGTGTCTTGCATCCAGGAAGAAAGAGGTCATTGTCTCCCTCTACTCTTCCCTCATTATGCCAATCACCAAGTACCATGCCCCATTTGGCATGTACCTCACTAGACACCTGCAACAACTGGAAAGGCTGCAAAAGTAGGATCCTAGGCCTTACACACTTGTCCTTTAAGGACAGACTAAAAAAAAACCCAACTAATCTCTGTCTCATACTGCCTACTTAGAGGCGATCTTCACTAGACTTGCAAAGCCATGTCTGACCCAGCTCTGTCCGAAATGCTACATCTAATGAAATCTGAATCCATCCGCACCACACGCTCCAGAGACCTCAACTTCATTACCACAATTAACAGAACATGCTGGAGGGACAGGTTCATAACCCAGAGACTGCCCATGCTATGAAATAGACTTCCCATACATGTCAAGCAGAGCACCTCACTGGCCCTCCAAGAGAAATCTTGATGAGTGGATGGGAAATAGAAAATTCACCCCGGGGATCACTCTACTCGACAGAGGAACTAAGAACTATGGTCGAGTGGCACAATGCCAGGGTAATCCTATGGGCTAGGCTTGTAAAGGCTCCAGGGCCATTAGCCTAGTACACGCATATGAACCTATGAAAATCTGACCCATTCACTCCACAGCTTAGGTGAGATTGTATAGCCTATTCATTCCCCAACTGGGCAACAGTCCAACAGCCCAACAGCCCACTGGTCCCTCTATAGGTGAGTGGAACACAATGACATGACTGATGTTAGCAGTTTGGAGGTCCCTCAGCACACTAACTTGTGAGGCCAAAGAAAGGCTACTCCTGTATACTACTACTATACTTTCAGAAATTCCATTTACACGCTAAATTATGTTTATGCTCTTTAATACATATGTATTATACTAAGCAGACAACTATCTAATTCCCAAAGTGCAGACAAAGACCATTAAATTGAGATAGTTTCACTGCAACAAGCCTCAGCATGGTGTATCACATCACTATGTACACTGATTCACAGTTTTCACAGCTGAAATTCCATTTTCATGAGATGGAATCTGGGGAATTATACCTGTGCTTTTTTTTTTTTTGTTTTAATACTTACAATGATTCTATTGTAGTTTTTATTACACATACCCATATTGTTTATGCACGCGTGTATATACATTTTATATATGTATACACACAAATATATACATACACACGCACATACACCTACATATTAAATACATGTATACATATATATCTATATATGCACACAACTTGCCATTGAAATGTTTTTACACAAACTAGAAAGGTGAGAAAATAAGAAGCAATAAGAATTCAAGAAAGTGAATTATTTTTGAAAAATAGATGCTACAGTAAAGAAGTGTGCTAGCAATGGCTAGCAAAAGCCTTCTTTATACCTTTCTCTCACATTAAAAATCATGCGTAAAAATCTAAAATGGTTTCCAGTGACAGGAACAAGGGCAATTTTAAGTCAAAATACTGCTCTTGGGCATTATCAAGAGTAGATGTTTTGTTTACAGTACCTGCATTATCAAGAGTAGATGTTTTGTTTACAGTACCTCCATACCTTTCAATTGTCCAGATTTTCGTAGAATGCCAAGGTTTTTGCCTCATATTTTTGATCTGTTTCCTCATAAAATTTCTGTTTTTCTGGCAAAACACTAAGGATTTAAGTAACCTCCTATGAACCTATTACAGAGCCCCTTTTTAAGTGCAACTTGGACAAATGGAGGGGAAACTGCAAATTCACCCCAGGGTTTCACCTGTGTCCCTCTTGGACATGGGCAGTCAAGTGCTGATTTAGATCTGCTTATAACAGACCATATCTCTACAACCTTAAGGAAACAAGGGTTGAACTTGGCTAGGCTTGTAAGGGCCTTAGGGTCTTTAGACTAGCATCCTCCTATGAACTAAATTCTTTCTTCTTCTTTCGGCTTTTCCCGGTTAGGGGTCACCACAGCAGATCACGTCCACTCATGATTGGCAGTGGAGTTTTACAGTGTTGAGTTGCCAGCCCGGTGCCCAACCTTCCACAGAAGGCACACACACGCACTCATACCTAGGGCCAATTTAGAGTGTCCAATCCACCTACAGCACGTCTTTGGGATGTGGGAGGAAACCGGAGCCCCCGGAGAAAACCCATGCAACCACAGGGAGGACATGCAGACTCCGCACAGAAGGCACCCCAGCCGAGGATCGAACCAGAGAACCTCTTGCTGTGAGGCGACAATGCTAACCGCTGTACCACTGTGGCCGCCCTCCTCCTATGAACTAAATAATTACGTAAATTTGAGCTTTAGATTTCATATCTTACAGAAAATGCATGCCAACACAAATCATGTTATTGTAGCAACTTTCTAAGCTTCTAAGAACAATATTTAAAATCTGGCCTTTTTTGGGCCTTTGTCTCCCATTACTTTAGGCTTTGTCAAGATTTTGAGTACCAAGAATTTGAGAAGTATGAATATCTGAAATATAAGGAGTCACAGATTTCTTTTCTTTTAACACAGTCTCTAATTCTCCTGATGGCCCCTTGTTTGGTAGGGATGATATGCTGATTAACTTGTAAAATACATTTCTTTCAGGGCAAAAGGTGTCTGACCTCATCACATCCAAGGACTTGAAATCTCTATTTTCTCCATTTAGCTAAACAAGACATTAAATCTATAGATCACTGCATCTACCTTGCTAAGGTTTGTCTTGTGAACTAGCAACACACAGGAAACAAACCACTTTGTTTTTTTGTCTTTTCTTTTTTGTGATCTAAAGATGTGCACAAACCTAACCGTAACAGTCAGGAGTATGAAAATGCTTTTTACCTTGTGTTGTGTACAAACTTTTACCTTGTGTTGTGTACAAACTTAAACAGCACCTTTCAGTTAATTTGAAAGGGTTTTCTACTACTGATTTGGAACTTGGGCTTTCCTTTTGTTAGGAGCGAGAAAAAAGGGGTGCCAAACACTAGCCTCCTGCTTTGATTTACAACCCACTCCCAAACTGATTACATCAGCATCTTGCATCATGCTTGAAATGAGCTTGAGGAAGGATGTGGCAAACTGCTATCTGCTTAAGTTTGGTGAGTCAGTCTGGTCTTTGAAGTGTAGTATACCTCCAAGGCTTCAGGCTGCAAGATGATGCCCAAAACCTCAAGCCTGTCTTCAGTGTCATGGACAGCAAACAGCATGGGGATACTGCTGTCCCTTTTGTTGCAATACAAAACTGTCAGAACCGGAAATTTCTGGAAAGGTCTGAGAAGCCAGCTGACAGCTAAAAGGTTTCATCTCACGAGGATGTGCTCTAAGCAGATAGCAGGACAGCATACAGCAACAACAGATATTAGCTGGAGACGTTGCAAAGGTACCCCCCCCCGATACTGGTGTCTTCGCGATTAGGACTATCAGACTCTGACACAGTGCCACTGGCCTCGTGAATTTTGTTTGGATGGTTCTCCAACTACTTTCAGGGAAAGATGAAGTGCAGCTGGCAGATGACATGGTGAACTGGCACAAGACCTGCATCCTCTTCAGAGACGAGTATTCCTAGACAGAGAGAATCCACCCTATGCTTCAAGATCCTTTAGTTAAGGGGTGCACATGGAGGATAACCAAGCACATTAAGCGGAGACCCAGACAAAACAAAAGCAGAAATCATGAAAAATTTTCCATGAGATTTCTCTTCTGCATTTAACTCAATCTGCCATCAACAACTGGCCTACAAGAACAAAACAAAGAAGGTAAGAGTTTATTCCCCTATTAGGTATTCATCTGAAACTCTTAAAGCAAACTGAACCAGAAGACTGTTGACACAACTGATGATTATGTTGCTCATCAAATTACAGCAGAAAAGATCTGAAGATGGCAAAGATCCTTAACATCACCAAAGTACTGATATAAAAGAGTAGGAAGGAGTCCGTTGGGCCAAGAGTGGGAGGAGTGAAGAGCTATGGAAGCCACTGTACTTCTGCAGATAGGAATACCAAACATCAACTGAAAGAGTGGAATGTTTTGGAATCCATGCAGATTGCTGCATTCGAAATGGACCCAAAACAGTTAATAATAAATAAATGTAATTGGGCTGCTCATTTTAAGCAGCTGTATTTGAATGGGGTACAGACTATGTGATTCTCCAGTCAGATGTGCTTGGTATGGAAAGAGACCCGAGTGGAGACAGCTGTCACCATTATTATCGTTATAGTTAAAGAATAAAAACGATAGGGAAGATGGTCTGCTCTTCAGAGAGGGACAGAAATTAACTTTCAAAAGTAAATCATCATAACAGTGTGGGAGGCTTTCGAAAGTGTAAGCAAATTAATTCAGCTCAAGATGTGAACTGAATCTAATGCAATTAACATCCAAGTTAGGGGTGTCCAACTGAAATGATGACTAGGGTTCACAAGAGGACTCGGCCATACCACACAGAAGATCATGGAAGTAGTAATGAACACAAGTGTAATCACAAAACTGTGAGTAGCGGAATACGTATTAGTAAGAATTAGAGTGCATAATCTGCCCAAGAACTTTTCTTACTTTGAAGTACAGTAATACTGAAGTTAGTATCATGAATACGTTGGTGCAGAGAGAAGCACCTCTGTAAAAACGTGCAATTGTTATTGCCAGTTTTGATTTTCAATGTTTTAACAGTAGTTGCAGTTTTGTAATGGTTTACTATCAAAATGTTGAAGATTGGTTAGTTGAACGCGGAAAGTCAAGCATTAGTTTGTCTATCTCCGTGCTGCTAACTGTTAGGATATCGAGCTTACATATCCGAGAATACAAGTGTGCATTCGTTGATATGAACTCGATGTTCTGAGTAGAGTTGCAGTACAGTGTGGATTGGGAAATGTATTCCTTTCCTCACTGTAGTGCTATCTCGGAAATAGAATAATTAATTTGCAGGTGGTGTGGGGGGCACAGCCCCCCCCCACAGGGGGTGAAGGGGGGCTTGCCCCCCTAAAACGTTAATGACATTGTAGATGTTTAACGTACGTTTGCAACTACACTGCCATTACATTTGAATGTCGACGTTAATGTAAACTCTCGATGTCTATCATCAGCATCGACCTTGTACTTCATTAGTATGCAAACCGGATTATGTTATTTTTGGAATATCGACCATTCATGTATGTGAACGTTGATATTTTGATAGTAAACCGTTTTGTGACACATTTTTCAGTGTCCATCAGACCTGCTGTGAACATGTGTCAATACATCCTTTGGCTACAAGACTATTTTATTAACTTCAGTTTACTTACCAATACAGTACTGGAGAACATCAGTTTCAGGGACAAATAAAATAAGTCTAACTGGGCAAGCCATCCATTTTCAGTGGAGGCCAGGGGAGAAAAGCTCCACATAAGAACACAACATACAATAAAATGTAACGATTCAGATTTTAAAACTGCAGAAGAACACACAAAGGTAGCAGTCGTTTAACTGCAGAAAGTGATGTTGCTGACAGAGGTATCCATGGTATAGTTTAAAACTCACTATGTCCTCTAATCAGAAGAAATACAGCCATGGATATTGTGGATTCTAACTCTAGGTATTAGCGCAGGACAAGATTCCTCACACTTCATACCTATCTTGTTTCCTGCAGAGGTTGGTGGCCTCATGAGATACTTGCTGCTCAATATGGACTTCCCCCACATGGCTTTTCATGCCACAAGACTCCTTCCCTTGCTTAAATGTGGTAAGGAAAACGCAAATCCAGCAGCTGCTACCAAAGAGCTTTTATCAGCCAGTCTTTCCCATCCTCCCACGCCAGAGTCCTCAGATACCTCTGTCCCTAGTTAAACTTGGGTTATTTGTGTTGCAGTCAGGGCTTTGCCCCTGTAAGCCATAGTGCCAGACATGGTTGTACAAGGGCTGTATGTTATTTTGTAAGGATCTGAGACACAGGTCATATATAAACTACAATAAATACTGCAAGTTGTTTTTAAATTCTCAATAAGAAATGGGTCAAGGGTTCTATAAAGGAAAGCGGGGAATCTATTACAAATTCAGGCAGATGCAATGACATCATCAATGCAGAGTTTCGAAGTTCAAAACCACATAATAGTCTAAGTATTGTTAAACACATCTGGTAGTTACTGAAACCAGGGAGGGGAAATGACCTCCGGAGGGTGAACAAATCTCCTTGGTTTATTAGAGATGCAGATG
The DNA here is from genome assembly GCF_019279795.1 of Protopterus annectens. Classification (NCBI taxonomy): domain Eukaryota; kingdom Metazoa; phylum Chordata; order Ceratodontiformes; family Protopteridae; genus Protopterus; species Protopterus annectens. The sequence continues at coordinate 1,379,573,525 of NC_056746.1, forward strand.
AGAAATACACGTTCTATCGAACCTAAACAGAATTTGCTTTTCTCAATGTGAAAGCCAAGCTGAGTGAAAACAGGGGAGAGAGTAAAGAAAGTTCAGCCATAAAAAATAAATAAAACTGGGAATTCATTAGTCTGTTGTGCAGGGAGAAAAGTGCAGAAACCTTCTGATAAATAAAAGGTTAAGTTTGAAAAGCTTAATGACTTCTTCATGCGTTAACACCATACTCTGCAACAGTGAGTCATGATGCCGCAACTAGTACCACTGCAATGCCTGTGACATGCAGCAGTCTTAACACAATGAATTATTACAGAGCACTGATGTCAGACTCCTTTATGTGATGAACAAAAAAAGGGCAACTCTATCTTGATTACATGGCTTCCTGTTTTATAACTATGCAGAAGTCTGATGCATTCCTACATTCTACATTAATATATCCTTTTGGTTACTGGTCCTGATCACAGCACAATTAAACATCACTGCTAGTGGTTTCAGCACAGCACACACCCATGCTAAGTTAACCAGTGGTGGTTATAGTCTCACAAAAGAGTCACAGGATATGTAGCATGTTGTGGAAGGATGCCGTTTCCTGATGGCATAAACTACATTTGCTACCATTTAACATGAGACTGAAAAAATTCCAGCATTAAAATAAATACAAGGTTTCAGATGTCCTTTACTTGAATCACCACTCTTCCCTAACAAAGAAAAATCTGTTTCTGTCCCTCTCAACAGTCTAAACTTGATTGGCTACTGTACCAGTAAAGTCAAATTCAGGTAAGGCAATGAAAGACATGAAACTTCATCCCTATAAAAAAAAAAAAAAATTATATATATATATACACATATACACACATATACATACACACACAGACATCTACCTCTGTACAGATATCTGCAGATGGATATCTATATCTACACACACATTATACATATGATAATATATATATATGACGCCCACTATTTTTTGGTAAGCAGACTAGATGGGCAAAATAAATCTGTGCTGATCCCATCTTGGTTAAATAATTTTGAAAAATGTGGAATTTTTCCAGTCACTAGGTGAGCATAAATATTTAAAATAAGGCCCGGCATTTATCACATTCCAGGAGTAGTGCCCATACAGAGAATGCAATTTTGCAGGTTCTGCCAAGGATCCCTCATCTGGATGAAGGAATGTGCTTCTTCTGAAGCCAGGATTTGATAAAGGAATAAGAACAGTGAAGTACAGAAAACAGTTTTGAGAAAAGCAGCTCATTTAACGCTGCGTTACTCTTTATATAGAAGACATTTGTGTGTGGGCCTCCTGAATGAGAAGTATTGTACTTGTATAGTCTTTTCAACTAATCACAAAATAATCAAAACAATCAATCTAAATCACATTTCACCTCCAAAAAACACATTTCATAGAAAATGTTTAAGTAAGGGGGTGAAGTTAACTCGATGGCTTCACACCTGTCACATAGCCATTGAGAAAACAGGCACCTCAGACAGTGAATTCCTGCTGCACAAACTTGCAGACATGGGGGTAACAACATGCTGCAAAGTAAACAGGATATGTCAGACTAATTCGTCTTAACTCCTGCTCTTTTAACACCCTAAACCACACCAACAGCAATGGTCAATAACCTACTACACTTTTTAATTAAATGTAGTTTAGATACATTTTTACAGCATTGTGAGATTAGATGAAAATATTTTCAGATCAAACCTCTGTCACTGCATATTACATATGTGTACATAGTTTGCAGTAAGTTTTGAAGGTTCACTTGACTGAAAATCACATGGATAAAAAAACAAGCGCCATTTCATTGAAAACTATGAACATCTAGAGATGGCATTTATGGTGGCGTTTCTGAGCAAGGCAGCTGTTAGTGTAGTCAATTTAGAACATTTTTGTGTATTATTAATGCCCACAATGAGGTTGTACCCCTAGATTTGTAAAATGTTCTGTTTGAACCTGAATCCATTGTGTGGGGTGTTTTTTCTCATCTTCATGGGTGTGTGACCTTGTAGTTAAAATATATAATTAAGGGGGGGGGGGGTGCAGGAGGGCTAACTTCCCCCTGCAAAAAAAAACTTTTTGTGGTATACACATTGTTTACAATGTTTTTGGCAAAACGGCTTTTCAGTCAATTGTACTTGTGCTGAAAAGTACTGGAATCATAAATGTATGCATAGATATAGATATATATATATATGTATATGTATATATATATATATATATATATATGCACACATACACACCCACACACGTGTGGGTGTTTATATAGATACGTTTAGATTTAAAAATCTATATCTAAATATGTGTTTCTACACACACATATCACTGTCAGTGCACAAATGATTTGATGTTTCCTTTTCAAACTTCTCCTCAGCGAACACTACTTATCAATGAACTGCATGGTAGACATAGTCCATTATAGTGCCCACCAGGGAAGTTTCATAGGTAGGTACTAGGCTATCGGCCCTGGGGCCTATACAAGCCTAGCCAAAAAGGTACCCTGGCTTTCGCCACCTAAGAAAATTATTTTCCTGTGCCCCAGTCGAGCAGAGCCACAGAACTGATCCCCGGGGTGAATTTCCTATTTCCCATCCAATCATCAAGACTTTTTCTTGAAGAGTGCTAATGAGGAGCTTTGTTTGACATAGATAAGTAGTCTGTTCCAGAGTATGGGAAGTCTCTGTGACAGGAATCTATCCCTCCAGCACGTTCTGTTTATTGTGGTGACGAGGTTTAGGTCCCTACAGCATGTAGCTCAGAAGGATTGGGATTTCATTAGGTGTAGCATGTCCAACAGCTCTGGGTTTGACATAGCTTTGTATGTTAGGCAGAGATCGCCTCGGAGTAGGCGATATGCGACGGAGTAAAGCTGGAGTTTTTTGAGACTGTCTGCGTAGGGCATCTGTTTGAGGCCAGTAATCCTCTTTGTGAGGTATTTCTGCGGCCTTTTCAGTTGTTGTAGATGTCTTGTGAGGTACATACCAAAAGGGGTACTGTGCTCTATAATGGGTCTAATGAGTGACGGAGTAGAGGGGAACAATGACTTCCTTTTTCCTGAATGAGAAGCCTTTTGTGATTAGGTGTGCCACATAGAAGGATTTCCTGACTACTGTGGCAATGTGATTATTAAAGGAGAGACTACTGTCCACCTGTGTCCCAAGGTCTCTTATCGCACTTTCAGTGTGAAGTAGACTACCACCTATGTGGTAGCTCATGGGTACAGAGTTTTTACTAAAGGGGATGACAATGCATGTTTTGACACTGAGCTTGAGGCCATGGCTTTGACACCAGGCATCTGTCTCAGTGAAGCCCACATCGTTAGGAGTTTCAATTATGGCTCCTAGTTTGCAGTCATCTGCGAATTTCATTAGCCAAAGACCTTCTGTATTAGCCTGTACTTCAGAAAAGTAGACACCAAACAGGAGAGGACCCACGACTGAACCCTGTGGTACTCCACTTGTCACTGGTCTGAAGTCAGATTTGGAGTCTGCTACTTTCACAGTGTGGATTTTGTCAGCGAGCCAGTTGGCAGCCCATCTTGTGACACGGGGATTTATACCTAGTTTAGTGAGTTTATCTACAATTCCAGAGTGGGGGATGGTGTCAAAAGCCTTGGCGAGATCTAGATAGGCTGTGTGAACCACCATACCTTCGTCTACAGCTCTACAGCTTTGGCGACTGCTTCAAAGAAGTCAATCAGGTTTAGGAGACTATCTACCTTTTACAAACCCAAACTGGATGGGGTCCAGAGTTTGGAGATTACCAATGTCTTTGTTTTTAAGTTCCATGATGATACGTTCTATGGCCTTGCAGACCAGGCTCATTAGGCTAATGGGGTAGTAGTTCCCGGGGTCCGTGGTGGCTCCCCCTTTGTGGAGTGGGATAACAGTTGCTGTGCGCCATTCCGTGGACACAAAGCCTGTGGTGAGGCTATGATTGAACATGGTGCTTAGGTGGGGTGCCAGTTCATTCTGTAGTTCATGCAGAACGCAGCCTGGGATGTTGTCAGGTCCCACGGATGCTGTGTTCTTGGCTTTGGAGAGTGTGGTTTTTACCTTTGCAGCCATGATTACAGGAACTTTGCATTCTTCTGGTATAGAGATGGGCCCTTTTTTTTTTGGGGGGGGGGGTAAAGTTAACTCTGAACTTGTCTGCCAGGATGTTGGCAAGATCAGTTGGTTCTGTATATTTTAGTGCCATTGTGCTGTAACTCAGAGCAGATATGAGTGCTGCCATTGAGATTCTTGACATAGCTATAGAATGCTTTGTGACTGTCTTTAGAATCAGTGGAGATTTTGTTTTCATAACTTGCTTTGGAGGATTTTATGAGGAATCTCAGCTTCTTACTGAGGCTGACCAGGGAGTTCTTCCAGTCATGGGATTTTACTCTTTTTTTGCAACAGTTTCTTTCTTCTGTTGTAGTGTTTGTTTAAGGCAGGGGACCACCAGATTGGCTTCCTTTATTTGGAGGATAGCATCTTGGTTCTGTTAGGGATAGCACGATCCATGCACTCGTGTAAGTGCTTATAAAGTGCATGTGTGTAGGATTCAGCAGTCGTACCTCTACTGCCCGTCTGCATGGGTGCTGTGACGTTTGCCACATCTGTCTTAAGAAGCGTGAAGTTGGCTTTGGAGAAATTTTTTACGGTGGTTTCCCTAATGGGGGGTAGGGGCGGGATGTGGATATCTAGGCTGATTAGCTTGTGGTTGGATCTGACCGATGAGGAACTGACCTCTGGAATGGAACACCGGTCGCCCATGTTGGTAATAACCAGGTCTAGGATACTGCTGTCCCTGGTGGTGGGGGGGGGGTGCCTACGTTGATCCAAGGCATTGGAATTTATGAATTCCAGAAAACATTGAGCAAAACAGTTGGTTCTTAGGTAGGTACTAGGCTATTGGCCCTAGGGCATAATTAAGCCTAGCCAAAAAATGTTTGGTTTATACTTCCCTCCCAAGTGGTTTAGTTTCCTGCATCCCTGTCTAGCAGAGCCACCAAAGTGATTCCCGGGGTGAATTTCCCGTTTCCCATCTCCTCATCAAGATTCCTCTTAAAGAGCGCTAATGAGGAGCTCTGCCTCACATTTATGGGGACCTTATTCCAGAGCAAGGGAAGTCTCTGGGACATGAATCTGTCCCTCCAAGTCCTGTTTATTGCTGGTGTCAAGTTTAAGTCCCTTGAGCGAGTAGCTCTGGTGGATTGGGTTTTCCTTAGGTGGAGCACTACCAGCAATTCGGGGTAAGACATAGCCTTGTATGTCAGGCAGAGATCACCTGAGTAGCCGGTACGTGACCGAGTACAGTTTGAGTTTTTTTAGCCTCATGGCATAGGGCCACTGTTTGAGGCCAGTTATCCTCTTTGTGAGGTACTTTTGAGGCCTCTCCAGTTGTTGCAGATATCTTGTTAGGTACATCCTGAATGGGGCATTATATTCAATAATGGGTCTAATGAGTGATGAGTAGAGGGGGACAATAACTTCCTTATTCCTAGATGCAAACCCCTTTGTGATAAGGTGGGCGATGTAGAAGGATTTTCTAACCACTTTAGTAATATGGTTGTTGAAGGAAGGGTTACTATCCACCTGAGTCCCTAGGTCTCTTATCACACTCTCCATGGTAAGTGGGCTGCCACTGATGTTGTAATTCATAGATACTTGTTTTTTTCCCCAAAGGGGATGATGAAGCACTTTTTGGCATTTAGCTTGAGGCCGTGGTTTTGGCACCATGTATCTGTATCCGTAACTCTTTTGAAGGATATCTACATCAGTAGGGGTCCCAATTATGGCACCCAGTTTGCAGTCGTCTGCGAACTTTGTTAGCCATAGTCCCTCCGTGTTTGTTTGTACCTCCGAGAAGTAGCTACCGAACAGGAGGGGTCCCAGGACTGAGCCCTGTGGTACACCACTAGTCACAGGTTTGGAGTCGATCTAGTGTTTCCTATTCTCACTGAATGGGTTCTATCCATGAGCCAGTTAGCAACCCATCTTGTAACGTAGGGAGTTATATTTAGGTTAGTGAGTTTGTCAATAATTCCCAAGTGGGGAATGGTATCGAAGGCCTTAGCAAGATCAAGGTATGCTGTGTGAACCACCTTTCCCTCATCCATTGCTTTAGTGACCTTTTCAAAAAAGTCATCCAGATTTAGGAGACAAGACCTTCCCCTTTACGAACCCAAACTGGGTGGGGTCAAGGGTTTGTAGGTTCCCAATGTCTTTGTTTATGAGTTCCATGATGATGCGCTCCGTGGCCTTGCAGACAAGACTCATCAGACTGATGAGGCGGTAATTCCCAGAGTCAGTGGTGGCACCTCCTTTGTAGAGTGGTATAACTGTTGCCGTGCGCCACTCTGTGGGCACATAGCCTGAGGTGAGGCTGTGGTTAAACATGGTATTAAGGTGAGGGATTAATTTGTTTTGGAGTTCATGTAGTAGGCAGCCTGGGATGCGGTCCGTTCCCATGGATGCGGTGTTTCTTGCCTTGGAAAGTGCTATTTTCACCTGAGTGTCTGTGATTTTAGGGGCAGCACAATCTTCTGGTATGGAAATGGGCCCTTTGGGGGAGGCGAGGGTGGGGTGGTTTGCACTGAGCCTATCTGCCAGTATATTGAAGTCAGTTGGTTCTGTGAATTTAGAACCATTATGCTTTAGCGCAGAGCAGATCTGTAAGTTATTTAGATTTTTGACATAGATAAAAAATGCTTTGTGATGGTCTTTGGTGTCCGCTGTGATTTTTCTTTCAAAGTTCGCCTTAGAGGTTTTTTATGAGGGTTCTTAGCTTTTTGCTACGGTTGGTCAGGGAACTCCTCCATTCCTGGGTTTTCACTCTTTTTTGCAATAATTTCTTCCTTCTATTTCAGATCTTATTTATGGCCGGGGTCCACCAGACTGGTTTCCTCTTTTTGGAGGAGTGGATCTTGGTCTTGTTTGGGATAGCACGGTCCATGCACTCATGTAGGTGCTTGTAGAGTGTTTTTGTGTAGGACATAGCAGATTCAATCATATTGCCTTTCTGCTGGGGAGTAGTGAAGTTTGCCACCTTTGTCTTGAGTAGCATAAAGTTCACCTTGGAGACGTTTTTCACCATGGTTTCTTTTGGGACAGGGGGTGAGGGTGGTATGTAGATATCTAGGTTTATGAGTTTATGATCTGAACTGACCAATGAGGAATTTACCACAGGTGTGGAGCATTTGTCCCTCATGTTGGTGATAACCAGATTCAGTATATTTTTACCTCTTGTGGGGGTGTTAATAAGCTGGTCCAGAGCATTGGAGTTAATGCAGGCCAGGAAGCACTGAGCAAAAGTATTAGTACTTCCGTAGTTTTCCCACTTGATGTTTGGGTAGTTGAAATCACCCAGTATAAGGGTGTTCGGTTGGACTCTCATGTTTTCCAGTACCTCGAGGAAAGAAGAGTGTGTGTCATGGGGGCCTGGAAGGTGATCTGTAGCAAGCTACTATCTGGACTGCATTTTTGCCCATTGTCAGTTGCACTTGGATGATTTCCGAGGCATCACACTTGGAAACCAGTCTGGAGGTGTGGATGTCCTTGATGAATAAGGATACGCCTCCTCCCTTTGTATTTCTTTGTATTGTTTTGCGGCCGAAATGTATGGCATGAGTTTTAGCCTGTAATCGCTGGGGTGCTCTTGAGCCTTGAACCAGGTCTCCGTTACTGCACAAATATCGATGTTCTCCATGTTGAGGAGTGCCTTGAGAAAGTGCATTTTGAGGTTTAAACTCCTAATGTTCAGCAGCATGACCCTCAGTTTCTCACTAGTATTTGTTACAGTGGTGGATTTGTTTTTTGAGCATTGCCTAAAAAGGCACTATCGGGGTGCCAAGAGCCTTTGCCAGTAGCTTGAATCCCTGTTGTGCCAGGTGAAAGTCATCTCTGGCAAAGCATCAAGGCTGGTCGAGCATGTCATCTCAGGCAGACAGGTACTGTATATCCCTTTTGAATGACACCAAAAACGTAGCCAATTGTTGAAATTTATCATTTTTCCTTGTACTGAGGTACCATTCTTGGTGAGGGTAAGATGCTTCTCAGGGCTAGGGTCATACCTGCCTTGATTACATAATCAGAGAGCTACTCTATGTCACTTTTCATGTAGTCCAGGGAGATACGTCTCAGGTCATTCACACCAACATGGACAATGACAGAGTCGTACTTGTTGTGGAGTGACCTGAGTGCGTGGGTAATGTGGCGGATTCTGGTGCCCAACAAGCAACTGACATTCTTGTCCAGTCTGGTGAGGGGGACATCGGTGTGCCTGACTATGGAGTCACCTATTACAAGTGTGTTTGGTAAGGTGTTTTGCCTTAAGGGCTGTGGTTGTGCGGCACACTGGTTTTGGTGGTTATGTGTTGATTGCGGTGTGTGGGTGGGTGTAGGTTGCTTGTGTGTCTGCTTTGGAGGTCTCTGTTTCCGCAGATTTGGTTTGCAGTTGCATGTGTGGTAGGTCCTTGTATAGTAGGTGGAGTGCTGCAGGTTGGTACCTTTTCCTCTTGACTGTCAATTCCAATCGTGACTGGAGAGAGCTTTGCCTCAAGTCTAGTTATGTAAGTGCATCTCTCGCAAATTTTGGTGTTGTGTGGTAGGAGGAGAAGGTTGTCTGTGTACATACAGCAGTTGTGACATTGCCTCAGGATGCCCGAATTCATCAGGTGCACAGAAGAACACACCTGGAGCTGACTCTTAGACATGCCTGAATGGGTTAAGGAACTATTCTTATTTGCCTGGTAGGGGAGAGTAGTTTGACTGTTCCCTACAAACACAGTTGGGGATCAAGTACAATAGTTTATTAGTGCTTCCGGCTCTTATTGGCAAAGTGCTAGTCAAAAAGCTCTGATTTCAGTGCTAAAATGGACGGACTGGCTAGTACCAAGGGAAAAACTGAAGAGCAGACTCTGTGGAGCCGGGGACAGCTTAACCCTAACTGCCGCTGCGCTATGCACAAAACCGCACAAATGCAAATTTTATACCAGAAAGATTAAAGAGATAGAAATTAGCCCAAAATGGCCAATAAAACAATTAGTTATGTACTTACCATAACGCTAGATGTATGTAGTCCATCTCGCCATACATTCTTCACCTGTGGGTTCGGAGCAGACAGTCGGCTCCGACTTGGCCTATATACTAGCTCGAAAGTCTTTGATTGGCTGACTAAGATGGTATCCCACAATACCATGCTCCACATCCCCAGATCTAGTTTGCTGCTAACAAAAGCCATTTGTGCAATGCACACACACACACAGATCCACAGCCAATAAGATAAGGTCCAACAAGTTGTCTAAAGGGACTAATACCAGGGTTATCAAAAGAGATCCTCCAAATTCTCTAGGCAGGGGGAAGGTGGGTGGGTAATGAAGAATATATGGCGAGATGGACTGCATACATCTAGCGTTATGGTAAGTACATAACTAATTGATGTTATGTAGTCCTATCTCGCCATTATTCTTCACCTGTGGGACAGCGTCCCTAGCACCTATATCCTGGGTGGCTCAATGAAAGATACTCCTGAGCACAGTGGAGCCAAAAGAAGACCTGCCCCTGGACACCACATCCAATTTGTAATGGGACACAAAGGTATGAGGAGAAGCCCATGTTGCAGCTGTGCATATATCATCCAAGGATAGTCCGGCTTAAAATGCTGTAGACGGTGACACTGCTCTTGTAGAATGTGCTCTGACTGGAAAGGGTATGTTTCTGCCTCTAGTCTGGTAAATAAAGGAGATGCAACCAGATAGCTGGTTACTTTGGACACTGCTGACCCTAAGCGGTTGTCTGAGAACGAAATGAAAAGTTGATCTGATTTCCTCCATTCTTTAGTCCTGTGTAAATAAAAGCGGAGTTGCCTATGAACATCCAACGTATGAAGCTGATACTCTGCCTTGTCAGAGAAATTGGGAAAGAATACTGGCAGTTCAATGGATTGATTAATATTAGACAGAGACACTACTTTGGGAAGAAAGGTAGGGTTTGGCCCGAAGGAGACCCTGTCTTTATGAAAAATCAGGTAAGGGGGCTTAGCTGACAAGGCCTGAAGCTCTGAAACCCTCCTGGCAGAAGTAACGGCTATTAGAAAGGCCGATTTCCATGTCAGGAATTTCAAATCGCAGAAAGCAGCAGGCTCAAAGGGTGCAAGAGTGAGAGCCTGCAGAACAAAATTAAGGTCCCAAGGCATAACCGGTTGAGCTACAGGGGGACAAAGTAGTAGTGTGCCTTTCATGAAGGCTTTACACAGTCTGTGCGCCATTAAGCTGGGATCATGAGCCACATGATAATTAGAGATGGCTGCTAGTTGAACTTTTATGGTGGCTGGGGCTGACCCTTGGAAGAATAGTTGAGACAGGAATTCTAGCACAGTGTTGATGGGAGCCGTGTAGGGGTCAATATTTTTAGACTGTGCCCATATCGAGAACCTTTTCCACTTACTGGAATAGATCTTCCTAGTGGCTGGTTTGTGAGAGGATGAAAGGATATGTACTACATTTGGAGAAAAATCGTGATACCTGACTATGGTCGGAAGTGGAGTAGCCAGGTGGTCAGCCAGAGGGTCTCCAGGGAGGGGTGGAGCTGTCCTGACATATGTGAGTAAGTCTGGACGAGCGTCCAGAGTCCAAGGAGGCTCCACTGCAAACTGTTGGAGAAAGGGGAACCATACTCGTCGAGGCCAGTATGGAGCGATCAGAATCAATCTGCTTCCCAGAGATAGTGCTTTCTGAATCACCTTCGAGATGAGGGGAAACAGAGGGAAAGCATATAGCAGACCCGAGGGCCAAATGTGTGCAAGAGCGTCCCTTGGATATCCCCCCAATGGAGGCATCAGTGAGAAGAATGCATGGCATTTCGCATTGAGAGGGCTGGCAAATAGGTCGCAGCAAGGCTGACCCCATTTGTTGAATATGCTGTCCGCCCCATGGCAGTTCAGGGACCACTCGTAGGGCAGAAGGATAGCCCTGCTTAACTTGTCTGCAATCTCATTGGTTTTCCCCGGAATGTGCGTTGCTATCAAGTTCCTGAGGGAAGCTATCGCCCAATTCCACACTCTCATAGCCTCCCTGCATAGTGGATATGATCGGGTTGCCCCTTGTTTGTTGAGATACCACACTACGGACATGTTGTCCGAGTCTATCGCAATCGTCCCGGTCGGGAGGACATGTTGTAGTGCCTGCAACGCTAGGAGCACTGCCCTTATCTCCAGGACATTTATGTGCAAATTCATCTCATGTTCCTGCCACGTACCTTGGACCAACCTGCTGAGATAATGCCCCCCCCCCTATCCGGGAGACGTCCGTGGCCACTGTGGCTACTGGGTCGGATGAAGAGAACGGTTTCCCTACTACTAGGTTGTCGGTGCACAGCCCCCAACTCAGATTCTGTCTGCATATGTTTGTGATCAAGATGGGATGAAATAGAGACAAACTCTGAAAGGACCACTGAGCGAACAGGAGCCACTGTAATATGCGCATGTGTAGCCTCGCTAAAGGAACCGTCATGATAGTGGATGCCATCGTGCCTAGTAGCTGCAGCACTAGCCTTTACGCGTGTCAAAGGTATCATCTTCTGAACCTGCTTTTGTAACCTCGTGATCTTTTCCATGGGCAGAAACGCTCTCATCCGAATAGTATCCAACTCTGTTCCTATAAATAAGACACGTTGTGAGGGTAGCAAGGCAGATTTTTTCCAGTTTATCGTGATGCCTAGCTGATGGCAAATGCTCATGGTATAGTTTCTGTTTTGACAAGGTAGATGCTTGGTGGGGGTGGCTAGGAGCCAGTCATCCAGGTAAGGAAACACCTGGAATCCTAGACGCCTCAAGGTGAGCCGTCACCACTGTCATGCATTTGGTGAACACTCTGGGGGCTGTGGTGAGACCAAAGGGCAGGGCTCGAAACTGGAAGTGTCCGACTCCCAGTCGGAAGTGTAGATGACACCGGGATGCTTTGTCCATTTTTATGTGGTAATAGGCATCCTTCAGGTCGATGGAGCACATCCATACTTCCTTTGCCAACAGCGGAAGAACTGATTGTAGTGTGACCATTCGGAACTTGGACTTGCGAACATAATGGCTTAGTCGGCAGAGATCCAGAATGGGTCTCAGGTCCCCTGTGCTTTTCGGCACCAAAAAGAATCTTGAGTAGGTCCCTAATCCGATCTGGTCTGGGGGGACTAGCTGGATGACTCCTTTTTCTAGCAGCTGAGAGACCTCTGATGCTGCTTGGTCCCTTTTACCGGGTGGTGGGTCTGGTATCCTTTTGGGGGTAGGGGGAAAGGAGTGAAATGGAATGGTGTAACCTCCGGCTATTATCCCTAAAACCCATCTGTCCTGGGTTATTCTTGCCCAGGCTTCCAGATAATGGGAAAACCGACTGGCTCCGGAGAAGCGCAGCCGGGCACACCCTCAAGAGTGAGAGTATGGGGAACCGCGGAAAGAATCCCGGTCCCCCGAGTTGCGGGGGGCCCCCTCTGCCTATGGGGTGGCGTCTTCCAGACTATGACCTCCCCCCTCAAGGGGGGTCTCACCTTGTGCGTCAGGAAACAACCGCTGTGATTTTCTGAACCACATCTCCCCCCCCCCCACTGAGCCTTGGGATAATGTCTCGACGGTAGGGAAAAGCGGACTCCCACGGCAGACAAGGTCTTACCCTCTTGTTCGCACCTGGTGAGTGTATCTTTTACTTTGGTCCCAAACAAGGAGGAACCGTCGAAAGGGGCATCAGTAAAGGAAGACTTAAAGGCCTCCGCAAAGTGACACAGGCTTAGCCAGGCCTGCCTCCTGAGGGCCACTCCTGAACTGGCCGCCCTGCTCACTCCCTTGGCCGCGTACGAGATTAGTCACATGGAAAAGTTCGCAAAAGAATTACGGGTGGCAAACTGAGCGTTGACTGTTTGAGCCACTGTCTCAGGAACATTACCCCGGAGAGTATCTCCTACCTCCTTAAGGAGATCTCTTTGGAGCCGCGTGAAAAGAGTCAAGTAATTCAGCGACCGCAGGGTAAAGGTCGCTGAAGAAAAGGTACGCTTCCCGTAGCGGTCCATCATCCTGGACTCCTTGTTCGGGGGATGAACCATAGAGGAAGATTCCGCAACTTCCTTCTGTGTGGCAGCCGCCACCACCATAGCATCTACTGGGGTTCCTTTTATCAGAAATTCCTTCCCTTGGGGGGCAGACAAGAATTTGTTCGGCCGTCGAGGGACAGGCTCCACTGAGTCAGGGGTCTCCCACACCCTTCGACAAATGAAGTCTAGGAGCTCATCGAAGGGTGGAGATGCCCAGGAGGCAGAAGGCTGGGCGCCAAAAGCCTTAAGGAATACTGAATCCTCCTCGGAGGGGATTTTGGAAGGCCAGTCTCCTCTGTTTCAAAATCTCCAGTATTTCGGAGAACGAAACATCCTCAGAGGAAGACTTGGGGGACCCCTCCAACTCCTCGAGGTCAGTATCTGAGGTGAGGGACTCGTCTTGGGAGTCTATATGCGTCCTCTTACAAGATTTCTTTCTGGGGAGTTCCTCAGGCACAGAGTCTGAGGGTTCCTCAGAAAGAAGGGGACCACTCATGGGGGTGTCCTTAGGCCTTTGCGCCCTGCTGTTCAATGATAGAGGCGTGTCAGAAGCTCTCGCCAGTGCAGTAGGGGATGGAAGAACCGATCCGAGGGAGGTAGTTGAACCAGCCAGCACGCTCTGCATTGCCTCGAAGGTGGGGCCCCCTGAGTCTGAGGACCGACCACCCTCTAGGGCCATGACCAGGGCCGGAGTCCCTCCTGCCGAACCGCCCAGAGGAAGGCTCGGCACAGTCCTGTGCTCCGAGTCATCCCCCTCGGCGCCGTCATCCCCCTCGGCGCCAACAGAAGAGACTCGAGTCCCGGACACTGTGGACGGAGCCGACAGGGACGGAGTCGAAGTCGGTACCGAGAATCCCAGTTGGGGTATCGGAGCCGACACAGGAACATCCCTCGGAGCGGAGCTCACCGGCTCCGAAGACAACGATGCGCTCGGAGGAAAAATAGCAGGTACCACTAACAGGGCTGGCTCTGGAACCGACTGGGTCAGAGCCGAGAAGAGTTTAGCCAACACTGGCGATTCCATGAGCCACTGCACCACCCTATCCACATCCAGATCTGAAAGCCTGGAGGATTTGGAGGAAACCGATGGAGAAGCAGACCTCTTATCTGGAGAGACTTGTCTTAAACTTGGAGACCGGCTCCGAATTGGTTCCAAAATTATCGGAGCGGTTGAAGGTTCAGTCAAAACAGTGACTTCCTGCGGCTCCGAGATCGGTGGAGCCAAGGAAGCAGATTCCACAACCAAAATCTTAGAGGGCAGCTCCGAGACCAAAGATGAAGCCGGCGATCTCTTTTTTTTTTTTTTTTACTTAGAAGCTTTAGACTTCGACTCGGAGTTCGGAGTCTAAGCTAATTTTTCCTTGAAGGATGTTTTAATAGACCCTTTAGTATCAACTTATTTTTCCTTTCTTGGAGCACCCGAGGACTAAAGGAGTGACAAAAACTGCAAGACTCCTGAAGGTGGATGGCTCCAAGACAATAAACACAGACGGAATGTCCGTCTGTAATAGACATTTTATATGCACATTTCGAACACTTTTTAAAGCCGGAAGGCTTATGTTCTTTTTGCTCTTTAGACATGATAGAAACTAAGTACAAAACTCCAACTTTCTCGTAACTAAGAAAAAGGCGGGAAGCGAGCGCCTACTATAACAGTCACTGACTAGACACAACAATGAGAGACCTCTAATTAAAAACGGTCTCCACACAAGAGAACACAACAAAGTCCGACGAACAATCACAAGGGAGGACTAGGTCCTCTAAATCAAACGGGCCTAGCCCGAGGAAGGGATACCACAAAAAAAGCACAAGCACACACAAGAGAACCAGAAATGCCAACAATCGCTCTCACACAAAATCTAATCAAACATTAAACAATATCAGATGACATCTCAAGAAAGTTTCCAAGAAAAAAAAATTTCAAAAGGTACTTAGCCAAGCCAAGTCGAGACCACGTCCGAGCTCTACAAGCGGCAAACGAGATCTGGGGATGTGGAGCACGGTATTGTGGGATACCATCTTAGCCAGCCAATCAAAGACTTTCGAGCTAGTATATAGTCAGAGTCTGAGCCGACTGTCGGCTCCGAACCCACAGGTGAAGAATAATGGTGATATAGAACTACATAACATCTACAGTTTTGGGGCAGAAACCACTCCTTCAAAGACAGGTAAGGCTGTTCAGAGCTCCCCACTCTCACTGGTGAACAAAGAAACTTCCTTTTTGCCCAAGTAAGTTATGACCAAACAGAAGCTTAAACACAGTCCAGGTATTGAAATTGGACTTTTCTAGCTTAGTAAGATGGGAAAATAGCAAGATTTTTTTTTTTCAAGAAAACAGTAGAAACAAATGCAAAAACACTTTTATAGTGCAGTAATGGCTGTCACACTTGAGTGGGAAGCCAGTAACAATTTACAACAAAAAACGACTTTTTTAAAGTGCAGGCACAAATAAATGCAATTTCAGTGTAAAATGAGTGTTCTGAGAAGTAATAAATGCCAGAAAACGAGCGTTTAGGTGGAAATAGCAATAAGCAACAAGAAAAACCAAAAAATAGTACTTAAACACTCCAAAGTCTCTCCTTTTGTCTCTCTGGCGATGTAGATCTCTGCAGGATACCTGGGCAGGATCTGCTGAGCTTATACAAATGCAAAAACCGCGCAAACACGTTTTTTATATCAGAAAGATTAAAGAGATAGAAATTAGCCCAAAATGGCCAATAAAATACATGAGTAGTTTTCCCAGTTAATGGTGGGGTAGTAGAAATTAGCCCAAAATGGCCAATAAAAATACACGAGTAGTTTTCCCAGTTAATGGTGGGGTAGTTGAAGTCACCCATTATTAGAGAGTTGGGTTGTACCCTAATATTTTCCAGTGTATCAGGAAATGAAGAGAGTGGGAATCCTGGGGCATGGTGGGGGACCTATAGCAAGTTACAATTTGGATTGCGGTCTTGCCCAGAGTTACTTGCACTTGGATAATCTCGGATGCATTATGCTGAGCAACTAGCCTGGAAGTGAGGATATCCTTAATGAATATGGACACGCCTCCACCTTTAGTGTTTCAGTCCAGGTTAGGTGGCCAAAGGGTGTGGTACGAATTATAGCCTGGTAATGCAGGGGTGCTCTCTGGAGCCTTGAATCAGGTCTCTGTCACTGCATAGATGTTGATTTCTCCATTTAAGGAGTGCCTCAAGTGAATGCATTTTGAGGTTTAGACTTCTAGCATTGAGTAGCATTACCCTCAGATTTTGCTTGCTTGTACCGGTTACGGTGGTGAATTTGTCATTTGAACCTTGCTTAAAAAAGGCATTATAGGGATAGCAAGAGCCTTAGCCAGTATCCGGAATCCCAAGGGCGACAGGTGCAGGCCATCTCTGGCAAAGCATCGTGGTCCGTCGATCATGTCATCCCAGGCACACAGATACTGGATCCCCTTAGAATGACACCAGAAGCTTAGCCAATTGTTGAAGTCAATCATTTTGTCCTTGTACTGTGGTATAATTCTGGTTGACAGCAGGATGGTATCCAGGGTGAGAGTCATACCTGCCTGGGCTACAAGATCAGAGAGCTCCTCCACATCTCTTTTCATGTAGTCCAGGGAGGTATGTCTCAGGTCATTCACACCAACATGGACAATGACAGAGTCATATTTGTACTTGTTGTGGAGTGACCTGAGTGCGTGCGTTATGTGGCGGATCCTGGCACCTGGCAGGCAGCTGACAGTAACTTTCTCCTCGTTTAGCCTGGTGAGTGGAACATCAGTGTGCCTGACTAGAGTCACCTACGGCTAGATTGTTGGGTATGTTATGCCTTATGGGCTGTGGTTGAGTGGCACACTGAGTTTGTGGGCTATATGTCATTTGGGTTGTGTTGGGGGTGGGGGTTGCATGCTTTTCTGCTTTGGAGGTCTCTGTTGCTTGCGTAGATTAATTTGAGAGCCTCTGCAAATTTAAGTGTGTGTTTTGTGTTGCTGTGTGCGCGCTTTGGTGGTGTAGGTTTTGAGGGACTATGTGATGAGTGTGGTGTGGTGCAAGTGTTTAGCTTCTCCTCTTAACTGTCTAGTCCAGTCTTGGGTGAAGAAAGCTTTGCTTCCAGTTTGGTTATATAAGTGCATCTCCCACAGGTTGTAGTGTTGGGTGGTAGGAGGAGATAGTTGTCTGTGTACATGAGGCAATTGCTGCACTGCCCCAAGATGAGCAGATTCATCAGGTAGACAGGAGAAAACACTGGGAGCTGATCCTTAGACATGCCTAGATAGGTGCTTATTTATGAAGTACTAAAAAACGGTTTTCCTCTAGACAAGTGAGGAAAGTTGAGTGCTGTAGTCACTTGTAGCTTATTTAGTGCTTACGCGTTCTGGGTTAATTTTTTACAGGAAAACATTGATTACTTGCGTTTTAATGATGTGTGTGTGTGTGTGTGTGGGGGGGGGGTGGATGAAGAAAAAAAAACATTACTTGGACATATGCATGTACACATAAACAGACTTTTCATAGTGACCTTTATCTACAAGGGACACACATTTGGGAATTTTACCACCTGAAGCATGTTTACAACATAACAATTTACCACAGAATGAAAATCGCTTTAACAGAAAACCTGGTAAGAATAAACTTTTTTCAGCCAGGCAGACTTCATGCCTTTAAATTGTTCGCTGGCCATCCCACAGCACTGCACAAAGTATGAAATCCCTTTAAATCGCCTTTGACAGAAAAGGATAAAAGGACAAGTCCTACTTACCTGTGTACCTGGCATATGGGTTCTCTGGTACACAGACACCTACTATGGCAGCTTTCCAGAGGTCAGAACGCCCTAGTCTGACTCAGGGGATACTTAACCCTATCACAGGGAGTCAGTAGCTTAGGCTTTTAGTGCTAAAGTAGGATGAACTAAGAAGGATCCAAAGAAATAATTGCCTGAAACCAGATAATCTGCAGCCAAAAAAACATCAAGTCAAATAAATAACCAGAGCTGACCAACAACACAGCAAGGTTGGATCTCAACGACACAAGGTCAGACACTATTGCACTACATACAAAATAAGGGGGGTGGGTAGGACTTTCTCATCTGTAACATGGTCATCATTCACACTGCTTCAGTGGCAAGTGGGTAGAGTCCCAAAGCTTACTCCACCTTGGGAGACGGAGGGATAAGAAAAGCCCATGGAAAATAATTTCCAGAGCAGGCTTTGTGACAACTACGATTCCAGTTTGCATTGCTTTGTAAAGGTATGAATACAGGACCAATTCGTTGCCTCTAGAATTCTTCTAGAGTCCACTCTTTCCCAAAATGCCATCAAAGCCCAGGCTTTGGTAGAATGTGCTTTAACCATGCCTACAACAGATTTACAATAGTGGGAGCAACAAAAGCAATATCATATAAAAATGATGAAAAAAGTGAAGAAATGAAATATTTTCCAGTCAAAACTTCAAATGAAACAGATAAACAGGCATTATTACAGATTGCCAACAGTCCCTAGTGTTAAACTGACACCACAGAAAGTACAGTTGTATGCACTTACCATAAATGTAGATGTTAGAGTGTATTGACTGTTGCAGTCATTACCATTTGGGTTATCTGCTTGCAGGTAAGCCCCCAGTTGGCCTGATTATCAAAGTCTTGGGTCCTGCATTGGTTGCTGTCATCTTCCATGACGTCAGGTAGTCAGGGGTATAAAGCATGCAGCCGACGCCATTACATCACTTTTTCTTGCCACAGATGTCAGGTGCCCCCATAATGGGAAGCAATTAATTACAAGGTTACACCTCCAACAAAAAGCAAACACAACAGAAAGCTTAAGTACAGTAAACAAGAAGAGTGGTATAGCCAAGAGAAGTCAGGGGGCTGGAGGGAGGGTAACCAGGACTGCAACAGTGAATACACTCGAACATCTACATTTATGGTAAATGTACACAACTGTACTACGTTCTCCGTGCATCACTGTTGCAGTCATTATATTTGGGTAGATTCCCAAAGCTGAGGAAGGGAGGAGGAAGTTATTGAGCATTAGGACTAGCTATTAGGCCATGAAAGACTGCAGTGGCAAAACCAGCTCTGGATTTAGAAAAAAAAATGGCAAGTGGTAATGCTTGGTGAAGGTATGTACAAAACTCTAGGTAGCAGCTTCTATGATGTCCCTAGTAGGAACACCTCTAAGAAAGGCTGTAGAAGTAGATGCAGCCCTGGTGGAATGGGGTCATATCCCCTGTGGGGTAGGTTTCCATGGTGCTTATAGCAGAAAAGAATGCAATGGCCTATCCACTTAGAAATGGTTTGCTTTGAAATGGCCTTCCCCTCTGCCCCTGCAGCAAAGGCAACTAGCAGCTGCTCAGATTTCCTGAGAGGCTTGGTCCTGTCCAAGTAAAATCTAAGCTGTCTGGGCACATCCAAGGAGTGCAGTAGTCTTCTCCTTTGTTCTGTGAAGTAGGAAAGAAGGTGGGCAAATGAATGGACTGATTAAGGGCCACACTGGATACCACCTTGGGCATAAAGGAAGGATTGGTCCTGAGGGACACCCTGTCTGCATGAAAGATGATGAAAGGTTCCACTGCCATGAGGGCTTGTACTTTAGGCACCCTTCTTGCTGTTGGCTAGAAGGAAGGCTGTTTTCCAAGAAAGAAATTTCAACTCCGCAATTGCAGCTGGCTCAAAAGGAGGTAGAATAAGCTTTTCCAATACAAAGTTAAGGTCCCAGGCAGGAGTAGGAGTTCTCCTGGGTGGTCTTAAATTTTTGGCCCCTCTGAGGAATTGTTTCAGTAGGGGGTGAGAGAAGAGGGGTGGCTCAGTATTATAATGTGCTGAAATGGCTGAGGTACGAATTTTAATTAAAGAGAAGGAAAGGCCCTTGTGAAGCATCTCTGTTAAGTATTGAAGAATATGCGGTAAACTGGGCACTGTTGTGCCGATCCAGAGTCTGGCTCCAGGAACAGAATCTTTTCCACTTTTCAGCATAGGATTTTCTAGTACTAGGCCTCCTTGCCTCCAGGCTGAAATCCAACACTTGTTTGCTGAGGGGTGGTATAGGAGAACTCGGGTAATTAGCCAGGCTCCCAGGTTCAGGGTTTGAAACTGGGGGTGCAGAATCTGACCCTCCTGCTGGGACAGTAGGGAAGGAGTCTGAGGCAGGTGCCATGGTCCCAGTAGTGACATACTGCGCAAGAGCGGGAATCAGTGTTGGTGTGGCCAGTCTGGTGCAATGAGTACTGTCCTTGGTTTGTCCTGTTTGATCTTCAGTAAAACTTTCGAGATGACAGGCAGAGGGGGAAAGGCACAAACTGAGAGGCTTTCCCAGGTGAAGGACAGGGCATCCACTTTCCAATCTTGTCTGTGAGGAGTCCTTGTGCAGAATTTGTCCAATTGGTAGTTCTGAGGGGAGGCAAACAAGTCTATCTCTGGGCTCCCCCCATTTGTTTCTCAGAATGTTGAATATCTTTGGCTCCAGTTTCCACTCGTGTGGGTCCATAAGATTTCTGCTTAGGTCGTCTGCCAATGTATTTAGCTTGCCTGGCAGGAACTGAGCTTGTAGGTGCACTTGGTAGCTCAAGGCTGTGTTCCACAGAGCCATGGCTAGTCTGCAGAGAGGGTATGAGTGGGTTCCCCCCTGCCTGTTTATGTACCACAACAGTGGAGTTGTCTGTCTACCAATAATTGTCCTGGAAGAATGTGGTCCTTGAAGGTTGTCAGAGAATTCTGTACAGCGAACATTTCTTTTTGATATGCAGGTGCATTTGACTCTGGTTCCATTTAACCTGAATGCACTGCCCTGCCAAGTGAGCCCCCCATGTATAGTCTGAGGAGTCTGTTAGGGTTTGGACGGCAGGGGGTAGAGTGAATGGTAGTCCCTTGTTGTGGTGGCAGGCCTCTGCCCATCAAAGGAACTCTGTCTTTATACAAGGAATGATGGGAATCACTGATTCCAGGTCGTGAGAATGTTGACACCATAGGCTTTTTAGATACCATTGTAGTTTCCTCATATGCAGTCTTGCATATTGAATTAGTAGAATGCAAGAGGCCATGAACCCCAGGGCTTGTAGGATATTTTCTTTGCAGATAGCTGGGTCTTTGTGGCCAGTAGTTTGAAGTAGACTGTCAAATAAACTTGTTTCTCTGGCTTGAGGTAGGCCATCTGGGAAGTTGTATTCAAGCTTGCTCCCAGGAATACAATTTGTTGGCAGGGTACTAGGTGAGATTTCTTTTCGTTTATGGTGTACCCCCGTGAGGTTAGCAGTTTCTTTACAAATGCCAAATGATTTAATAGTATGCCATGGCTTTCTGCCTGAATTAAACAATCGTCCAGGTATGGGTATATGTGAAAGTTTCTTTGCCTGCAGAATGCAATGACTGAAGCTAGGCACTTTGTGAATACCTTGGGCGCACAGTAGACAAGCCAAAGGGCAGTGCAAAGAACTGATAGTGCATGTAGCCTGCCCTGAAACGTAGGCATTTTCTGCAAGATTCTCTTATTGGGATGTGCAGGTAAGCTTCCTTTAAATCCAGTGTTGGCAACCAGGCATTTTTGCCTAGCATGGGAAGCAGCTGATGAAAAGTTAGCATTTTGAATTTTGGGATTACCAAAAAGGTGTTTAGCATAGACAGGTCCAGGATAGAACACCAGGAATTGTCTTTTCTGGGTACCAGGAAAAGTCTTGAGTAAAAACCTTGTCCCCATTCCTCTTTTGGGACAGGTTGAATAGCCCTGATACTTAGAAGGCAGAGAACCTGCTGTTGAGCCTCTGCCCACTGATTTGGGTGTAGGTCCGGCCAAACATTTGGGGTTGGTAAGGAGTGGAAGTGGAATCTGTATCCTTGGGAAACTATATTTAGAACCCATTTGTCTTGGATAATAAGTTCCCAGTTTTTTGCATGCAGGGCAATCTTTCCCCCTAAAGGAACAGTCAATTGAGCAGGGCTTGGAAGGTTTAAGATTAAGTCATTGAGACAGTTTACTATAGGGGGTGTCTTACCACTTCCAGCTTCGGAGGTGGGATCCCCCTACTGCTTAGGCCTGTGAGTACCTTGAGACTGAAGCTTGGGTGGTCTACTCGTCCTGGGTTTGGACTGAGAAGGCCTGGAAGAGAAAGGAAAGGACCAATTCGTAGAAGGCCAGTGCCTACTAAATCTGGGAGGCTGTACTTGCAGGAAATCTTTTAACAGTTTGCATAGATTTAGCTTTTTCCTCCATCTTTTTAAGTACTTCTTCTGCTTTGTTGCCAAACAGGTGGTCTTGGTTTAAGGGAGCATCCAGTAATTTAGCTTTAACATGATCTGGCAAAGATTGCTCCTTAAGCCAAGCATGCCTTCTAAGTACAGATCCAGTGACAGCAGCCCTGCAAGATGCCTCTAAGGAATCAAAACCACACTGCAAAGTATGTTTACCAACTTGTTCAGCAGAATGCATTAAATCCTGTAATTCTTTATTTTCAGTACAGTCAGGAATCAACATAATTTTCTGTTTAAGTAATCCAATAATACGCTGCTGGTACTTTAACATATGAAACTGGCAGTTTAAGGCTGTAATGGCCAAATTAGCAGAAGTGTATACCTTCTTACCCCATCTATCCAGGGCACTGGAATCTCTATCAGAGGGGGCAGGGTTTTTGGCAGTAGTAGCCTTAATGCCTTTGGTTCCCTGTGAAATGGTCTCTGGATCTGCAGTAGGATTCTTAAAAGAGGAACTTGTGAGAGTCAGGTGCTCTAATTCCAGTCAGTCTTCCTGGGAGCCGGAGGTAAAGTGTCTGGGGCCAGGCTAGATTCCATGAAGGCATCATCTACAATGTCCAGTACAGGAGGGATAGCTAAAGGCCTGTGCGTTGAGGTAGGACTAAGAATTCCCTAAGCCTCTTTTTGGAATCACGAGTAATCCTGGCTTTCCCAGCGGAAATGCTCCCTAAGAGTATGCAAAGTTTCACTAAAAGAGAAATCTTCTGGAGGGGAAGCAGAGGGAATGGAGTCCTCTGCATCAGAATCCTCGTAGGTGGATAAGGGCAAATCCTGGTCATCAGAAGAAAAAGAAATGTCAGAATCTGATCAGAAGAATCAGAAGGAAAATCAGTTCTAGGTCTCTTAGAGGGAGAAGGGTGGCTTCCCCTGATTAGAGTAATAAGGTCTTCAGCCATTCATATTTGTTTTTTAGGCATAGGGGCCTGTCCATGCAGTCTGGGCGTCGTTTTCTAGGCGTGGATCGAATTTTAGGCCTTGAAGAAGATGGCGGTGTTAGCTTGATATGCAAGTCAGTAGGCCTGAATACACCCTCAGAAGCAGATGCCTGCACAGCGGCTCCGGACCCATCCAAGGTAGAGACATCCGCAGGTTCCATAGTCAAAGAAGCATCTCGCAGCATACCGGACTCCAAATGGGTCTCAGTAGAGGCCTGCAAATCTGAAGTAGCGGGTATCAGGGGCTATACACACACACACACACACACACACACACACACACACACACACACACACACACATGTACTTTAGAACACAAACCATTTACCTTCAACTAAAAGCAAATACACCTCAAAGGTTTTTGAGCATAGTGAAGGAAAGAAGAGGTATTATAATAATAGAGAAGAAAGGGGGCTGGCGGGTGGGTAATCCAGACTGCAACAGTGAATACACTCGAACATCTACATTTATGGTAAGTGTACACAACTGTACTATGTTCTTCGTGTTTCACTGTTGCAGTCATTACATTTGGGTAGAATCCCAAAGCTATGGAAGGGAGGATGGAATTAAACAGCATTAGGAGCAGCTATAAGGCCGTGCAGGACTGCAGTGGCAAAGCCTGTCCTGGATTTAGAAAAGAGAGGTAAATGGTAATGCTTTGTGAACATATGAACTGAGCTCCAAGTAGCAGCTTCTAAAATGTCTCTGGTTGGAACCCCTCTGAGAAAGGCTGCAGAAGTACAAGCAGCTCTGTTGGAATGGGATCTGATCCCCTTGGGCACAGGTTTACCATGGTGCAAGTAGCAGAAACGAATACAATGGCTTAACCATTTTGAAATAGTCTGCTTTGATATAGCCTTCCCCTCTGTTCCTGCAGCAAATGCCACCAGTAGTTGCTCAGACGTTTAGAGATTTTGTCCTGTTTAAGTAGAATCTTAGTTGTCTGTGTACATTCAATGAATGCAGAATCCACTCCCCCTTGTTCTGTGGAATTGGGAAAAAGGTTGGCAGGTGAATGGTCTGGTTAAGAGCCACACTGGATACCACCCTTAGGCATAAAAGGATTGGTCCTGAGGGCCACCCTGTCCGGGTAAAAGATAATGAAAGGGTTCCACTGACATGACAGCCTGTAGTTCTTGAAACCCTTCTAGCTAAAGTGACTGCCAAAAGAAAGGCGGTCTTCCAAGAAAGAAATTTTATATCCTCAGTAGCAGCTGGTTCAAAAGGAGGTAGGGTGAGTTTTTCCAGCACAAAATTGAGGTCCCATGCAGGAGTCGGTGCTCTCCTGGCAGGCCTTAAAGGTTTGGCCCCTCTGAGGTACTGCTTTAGCAAGGGATAAGAAAAGAGAGGTGGCTCTGTGTTGTAATGAGCCGAGATGGCAGAGGCATGGATTTTTATTGAAGAAAAAGATAGTCCCTTGTGAAGCATCTCAGTTAAGTATTGCAAAATCTGAGGAATATCGGGCTTTGCTGTGTCTATTCCTTGTGCTTGGTTCCAAGCACAGAACCTCTTCCATTTATCAGCATAAGATTTTCTAGTACTAGGCCTTCTAGCCACCAAAATGACCTCCATCACAGGTTTACTGAGAGAGGTGATTGGTGAAATTAGTTGATTAGCCACTCTGCAAGATTCGGAGTTTGGAACTGATTGTGCAGAATTTGATAGTCCTGCTGAGACAATAGATGAGGTGTTTGAGGCAAGCACCACGGAGGAAGGTGCGACATATTCCTTAGATGCGAGTACCAGTGTTGACGAGGCCAGTCCGGAGCAATCAGAATCATTTTTGGTTTTTCTTGTCTGACTTTTAGTAAGACCTTGGAGAGTAGAGGCAGAGGGGGAAAAGCATAGACTAATAGGTTTTTCAAGCTGAAGGATAGAGCATCCACTTTCCATGCTTTTTTGTGATAAGTTCTCGTGCAGAATTTGTCCAACTGATAATTTTGAGGAGAGGCAAATAGATCTATGTCTGGGCACCCCCATTTTCTATTCAACATGCTGAAGATTTGTGGATCCAGCTTCCATTCATGTGGGTCCATAAGATTTCTGCTTAGGTCGCCTGCCAGAGTACTTTGCTTTCCTGGCAGGAATTGAGCTTGAATATGTATTTGGTAAGTCAAGGCTGTTCCACAAGGCCATGGCTAGTCTGCAAAGGGGGTAGGAGTATGTACCCCCCTGCTTGTTTATGTACCACATAACTGTGTTGTTGTCAGTCTTTATCAGTAGTTGCCCTGGATGAAGGAAGTCCTTGAAGGCTGTCAGAGCAATCTGTACAGCTAGCATTTCTTTCTGGTTGATATGTAGATGCATTTGGTTTGGGCTCCATTTGCCCTGAATGCATCTCCCTGAAAAATGGGCCCCCCAAGCATAGTTTGATGCATATGAAGTTAGGGTTTGGGTGGCAGGGGGTAGAATGAATGACAGTCCTTTGTTTTGGTGACATGCCTCTGCCCACCAAAGGAACTCCTGTTGCAGGCAGGGAATGAGAGGAATCATTGTTTCCAGGCTGTGACAATGTTGACTCCATAAGCTTTTTAGATACCATTGAAGTTTCCTCATATGCAGTCATGCATATGGAAGTAGTGGAATGCAGGATGCCATGAACCCCAAATCCTGCAGAATTTGTCTTGCAGATAGCTGGGTTTTTGTTGCCACTTGTTTGAAGTATGTTATCAATTGAATCTGCTTGTCTGGTGTGAGGTAAGCCATCTGGGCAGTTGTATTCAAGTTTGCACACAGGAATGTAATTATTTGAGAGGGTAACCAGTTGTGATTTCTTTTCATTTATGGTGTACCCTAGGCATGCTAGAAGCCTTTTTACAAACACCAGATGCTGAAGAAGAGTGTCCTTGTTCTCTGCCTGAATGAGACAATCGTCCAGATATGGATAAATTTTAATGTTTCTTTGTCTGCAAAATGCAATTACTGGTGCCAGGCACTTTGTGAAGACCCTTGACGCAGCAGATAAGCCAAAGAGCAGTGCAGAGAACTGGTAATGCAAATAGCCTGCTTTGAAGCGGAGGTATCTTCTGCAAGATTCTCTGATTGGGATATGCAGGTATGCCTCTTAAGTCTAGAGTTACCAACCAGGCATTCTTGCCTAGCACAGGCAGTAGCTGTTGTAAAGTCAGCATTTTGAATTTTGGAATGTCCAGGAAAGTATTTAGAATGGATAAATCCAGAATTGGACGCCATGATTTGTCTTTTTTTGGGTACCAGGAAAAGTCTTTAATAAAACCCTTGTCCTTTTTCCTTTTCTGGAACTGGATGAATAGCCCCCATATCCATGAGGGAAATGACTTGTTTCTGGGCCTCTGCCCACTGATTTGGTGGCAGATAATTGGCAACGTGTGGAAATGAAATCTGTACCCCTGGGATACTATATTTAAGACCCACTTGTCCTGGGTAATTAGATGCCAATTTTGAGCATGAAGTGCTAGTTTTCCCCCCAAAGGGGCTGCCAAAAGATAAGTGCTTGGAGATGGCGGAGGAAAGTCATTGAGATGGTTTACTGTAGGGTGGTGCTTTGCTACCTCCTGATTTGGAGGTGGAGGCACCCCGTTGTTTTGACCTGTAAGATCCTTGTGACTGAAACCTGGAGCCTTTGGAGCATCTGGGCTTGGCCTGAGCAGCTCTGTTGGATACTGGAAAGGACTAATTCTTAGTAGGCCAGTGTCTACTGAACCTGGGTGGCTGCACTTGCAAGAAATCTTTTACAGTCTGCATAGATTTAGCGTTGTCTTCCATCTTTTTAAAAACCTCTTCTGCCTTGTTACCAAACAGACTGTCCTGCTGTAAAGGACCATTCAACAATTTAGCTTTAACATGGTCAGGCAGATTTTGCTCCTTGAGCCAAAGCATGCCTTCTTATCACAGATCCAGTTACAGTGGCCCTGCAAGAGGCCTCCAAGGAATCAAAACCACATTGCAAAGTATGCTTTCCAACCTGTTCTGCTGAATGCAATAAATCCTGTAACTCTGTTTTCCACACAATCAGAAATCAACATCATTTTCTGTTTCAGTAAGCCCATAACATGCTGTTGATATTTAAGCATATGAAACTGGCTGTAGAAGCCTTAACACCCTTGGGACCCTGAGAAATAGTTTCAGGGTCAGCAGCAGGATTTTTGAAAATAAATTTGTGGGAGTCAGGAACCCTGTAATATCTGTCTGGCTTACTAAGAGCTGGAGGCAGGGAATCAGGAGCCATGCTTGATTCTGAGAAAACATCATCAACAATGTCCAATACAGGAGGTATAGCCAAAGGCCTATGCTGAGGAAGAAGAAGAAAATCCCCAAGTCTCTTTTTGGATTCTGAGAAGTCCTAACTCTCCCAATGAAAATGTTCCCTTAAAGTATGCAAAGTCTCTCCAAAAGAGTAACCCTCAGTAGGAGAAGCAGAAGGGATGGATTCCTCTGCAGAGTCCTTATAAGGTGGGATATAAAATTCCTGATCAGAACAGGAATCAGAAGAAATGGAAACCTGATCTGAAGATTCATAATCAGTGCCTTGCCTAGGCCTCTTAGTGAGGGGGGGGGTTGGGAACCCCTGATCAAGGTAATTAAATCCTCAGTCATTTTGATCATTTGTTTTTTTAGGCATAGGGGCCTGAGCACGTTGCTCATGCGTCATTTTTTTTAGACATAGTAGTAGGTTTTGGCCTTGTTTTTTTTGATGATGGCATCAGTTTAATATACAAATGTTGAGGCCTGAAAACACCCTCAGAAGCCGGTGCCTGCTCAGCGGCTCCGGACCCATCCAAGGGAGAGACATCCGCAGGTTCAATACTTGCAGAATCTCGTGGCATACCGGACCCCGAATAGGTCTTGGTAGAGGCCTGCGACTCAAAAGTAGTGGGCAATCACGGGATGCGAAAGAGCCTCACTGAGTACCAACGAACCAGCGACTGGCTTAGGAGAAGCTTCGTCATCAGTTTTGGACCTCGACGGTCTGTCTCTTTCATTTTCTTTGCGTTTTTTGTGAATTCCGGTAGTCGGATTGCTAACAGACGACATTTCAGGATAGTTAAATCTTGAACCAAAGTATTTAGAAGCAAAAATATACCGACGCTTAATAGTGCGTTGGTTAAATTTAGCACAAAACCGACAGCAAGGCACATTGTGATCAGGGACTAGGCAAGGAATACAGTATAAATGAAAATCCTTATGCGGTATTTGCTTCCCACAAGTAATACAATTATTAACTTTTACGGACATCGGTAAGGAGCAAGAAAATGTTTCCCCAACGGGGTACTTAGCTTTAGTTTGAAGACTTCGGTTCTGAAACTCGAAAACAAAAATTTCAGGAGTCGGCCAACCGGCACTTGCGAACTGCTTCTGCTTCGGGCACCACGCGGCAAGAAAGACTGATTAAAATGGCATCGGCTGCATGTTTTATACCCCTGACGACCTGACGTCATGGAAGAGGAGACAGCAACCGACGCAGGACCCAAGACTTTGTTATTCAGGCCGACTGAGGGCAACCTGCCAGCAGATTACCCAAATGTAATGACCAACAGTGAAACACGAAGATCATCATCGTGGTCTGGGCCCAAGCAAGGAATGCAGTACGAATGAAAATCTTTGAGGTATTTGCTTTCCACAAGAAACACAATTGTTAACTTTTACAGACATCGGTTTAGAGCAAGAAAAAGGATCCCCAATGGGGTACTTAGCTAAGACTTTGGATCTGAAACTCGATAACGAAAACTTCAGCAGTCGGCTGGCCATCACTTGCGAACTGCTTTGGGCACCGCACGGCAAGAAAGACTGATGTAATGGCGTCGGCTGCACGCTTTATACCCCTGACTACCTGACATCATGGAAGATGAGACAGTAACTGACGCAGGACCCAAGACTTTGATAATCAGGCCGACTGAGGGCTTCCTGCAAGCAGATAACCCAAATGTAATGACTGCAACAGTGAAACACAAAGAACATCTTTAGTTTCCCAGTACATGTTATAAAACACTTTAAAAATTCCCATAACTGCTTAAAAGCAGCACTAAGCATACAAACACATTACAAAGTTAAAAGTCCCAGAGGAATTAACAGCAGTAGTAAATTGCAAGTATATTAAAATAAAACATTAACACACATTATTTTTAATAAAACAGAAAGCAGTAAGAATGCAAAAGTAAGGGAAGCTCCCGAAAAGTTCTTACACGAGTTTAGAAGTTATAATCCACCAATGCAGGCTACTGAGGATATTCAACTGTGCAAGCTCCTTCAGCTGGCACTAAGACTAGATAAGTCTCTGTGAAGGGTAAGGCTTAGTGTTTGTGCAGCGACAGAACTTGTATGTCACTGAGGCAATGTGAATGATGAACATCGACCCTCTCTCCTTAGCAAGCAGTGCAAGTCAGAGTGTAACGAGGTTATACTCAAGTCTTTTTACTCTGTAAACAGAGAACTGAATCTCCACTGTATTGTTTTATTCTGTAGTCACAAAAATTTGTTTTGTACTGCATCTTAAAGCTCCAAGTGTCTACCTGGTTTAAATCCAGATGGCATATAATTTCTATAACCATTAAACGTACCCAGTCATTCAGCTCAATTTCAATTTACTTGTGCCCTTAAATTCAGACTTGCAGTAAAACCAATCTAACAGGACAAACAGGAAAGACTGGGTTACAACATATCCACTAGTAAGAGATCAAATGCTAACAGCTCATCAACTGCAGATGTAAACAGAAGTTAGTGCAGAGGGTTAAGGCTGTGAGCTGTAGTTCTCATGGTACATATTTCCCTCAGCCCTCATCTGCCTATTGTGTGACCTTACGCAAGTCAATGACATTTAGACTGCAAGTCTAAGTCTAGTAGCTACCTATAAGCCTAGCTAAGTAACAATGATAACCCATTCAGCCTATCTTGGATCTATGGATGAGTAATAGAAGGTTAACCCTAGGACTGCCCCCTTGTACTAACAGACACAGGTAGCTCCTAAACACTATCTCATGATCCCAATTATTCGCACTAGGGGTAATATACAATTATCGACTATGGGATGGGCAAGGCAAATCTACCACTAAATGGGACAGGTTAACTTAAGCACCAAAAGGAAAACTGTCTAGGCTTAAAATGGCACTCAAGGGCAGCTAGTCTAGTACTTATGTGTGTGCACATATATAGAGACGAGACACACAAACACACAGTATACAATACTCAAAGAGATGGTCATCAAAGAGAACAAACTGCAGAAACCTTGAGAGAGTAAACAGCACTACATACACGGGAATCTAGATTTGGATGAGAGCTTAAGGTAGTCCAATACGCATCCTTCTGTGCCACAGGGAGCCATTCCAGTCAAAATTAATCATGACTCGCACACTAGCTCACAAAGAAAGAGGATGCAAAATACCAAACAATTAAGATTTACAAACATCAAGTAACACCCGACCTTGATTAGGTATGGAGGTAATGAGGTGTTAAGGGATTTTTGGGGAAAGCATCATGCCCAACAACTGGTGGGATGTAGACTGCTAAACATGGGATCTTTCTTGTTAGTACTAAGGAGTTTAAAGTAAACTTCCAGATATAATGGCAGATACTGCTAGCATGTGATTGTAACTACCTTCAAACAAGTCTGTGTAGGTCATTAATGAAAAATTACATCTCCAATGACGGCTTCAAAAACTAAAAACCACAGTCTTTATAAGGGCTGCCACCAATCCAATGAAGAAAACTTGCACTGTGAGGAGCCAGCAACAACTTTGTACAGTTTAAAACAACAGCACTCCTTTATTGAACAGAAAGCTTCATTAACGCTAAAAAACACACATCATTTTCATCCTATTAGGACTTCATCGGATGCTGACCCAACCTTTTCCACTTATTTTAGTCAAAGGACACCATTTCCTCCAAAAACAATTAACCAAAATAGGGATGCCGCGGTGGTACTGTTACCTCACAGCAAGACGTTCTCCCATTCGATTCTCGGCTGAGCTTGGGAGTGCCTTCTGTGTGGAGTCTGCATGTCCTCCCCGTGGTTGGGTAGCGTTCGAAAGACATGCGTGTGTAAATGGGAGTGCCTTCGTTGAAGGTTGGGCGTCGAGCTGGCACCTCGGTGTTTCATAAAAAAATCTACTGCCAATCATTACAAACAAATCAAGTGAATAAACAGCTTTTTCATAATGTAAATATCTCCACCTTAAATAGCACTCAATCTATTAAATTTGTTATCCATAAAATATGAATATGCTGCTATGCACATTTGAAACATACCTATCTCACTAATAAAACAAATGTGCATATCTTACTTTATAAGCAAGGTTTAACCTAGTTTAAAATTAGTTACTGAACAGAAAGGTTATAAATGCATAAAAATGTATATAAAAACACAGTTTCATTATGCATCACTGATGGGTCTTGGATCTGACCTCGGATCAGAGCTGGCAACTGTGGACAGATCCAGAGCTCAAGCTCCTCCCCTTCCCATAATCCCATGCTGACCTGTAACCCTCAGATCAAGTTTGCTAGATAAGGAAAAAGGACAGCACTGTCTACCCTACAAACATACTCTCCCCAAGGGGAGCATTCCTCTAAAATCCCCAGTTCTCCAGAAGGAAGGGGGAAAAGGGTGGGAGCGTGATGAATGATGACACTCAATAGCACAGATTCCAAGTTAAGTATATAACTCTTAGTCTGATGCTATCTGTGTCATTATTCATCATGGATGGGTCAGAGTCCCCAGCTACTATGGACTCTCGGTAGCCCCATGGAAGGATATGCCGGAGCACAGAAGAACCAAAGGAAGCTCTGTTCCTGGACACCAGATCCAACATAGTGAAAGACAGTGTGACTTCTTGACTAAGTAGCATCAGCACAAATCTCATCCAGAGAAATCTTGGCTAGGAAGGCCGAAGACAGATAACGACCTAGCAGAATGGCCTCAACTAGTCTGGTATGCTCCAAATGCCTGCTATCAAAAATGTAGTAAATACGAAAAGCAATCCATCTGGAAATAGTCATTTTGGAGACAGGCAGGCCTGATCTGGCCTGAGAAAAGGCCACAAAAAACTGATCTGACTTTCGAAATTCCTCAGTCCTCAAGATAAAACCATAGCTGCCTGTGAACATCTATGCAATGCAGAGTATATATTCCCCCTTATTAGAATAACTGGGAAAGAAAACTGGTAGTTGAATAGACTGAGGTTAGTTTCAGAAGCTACTTTAGGAATGAATGAGGAATATGTTCTTAGGGAAACCCTATCCTTGTGGAAGATCAGGAAACTGGGTTTAATACTGAGACCATGCAACTCAGTTTTTTGGCAGAGGTAATAGCCACCAGGAAATCCGTCTTCCAAGACGGAAATGTAAGCTCACATAATGCAGCTGGTTCGAAGGGCTTTTGTGACAAAGACTGCAACACTAGCTTTAAATCTCATGGTGGAAAATGATCTTTGATAGAAGTTCTAATGAGAAAGATCCCCCTGAGGAAGGCTTTGCAAAGCTTAGAAGAAAAGGTAATTCAAATGGAAATTAAAGATGGCCACCAGCTGCAGCTTAATCATGGAGAAGCTAGCACCTTCCTGATATAGAGAAGTCAGAAATAGCAAAATATCAGAAATTGGGGCTGAGAAGGGATCTAAATTGCATTGTCTAGCCCAAATAGCAAACCTTGCCCATTTATTGGAATATACCTTTTTTGTAGATGGCTTCTGAGACGTCAAGATAATATGTCTGACTGGACAGGGAAGTTTGGACTGAGAAAGGATCACTGGAACTGGAGAAACCAAGCAGTTAGATGAAGAGTCTGAAGGTTGGGAAGGGGAAGCCTCCAGGGATGGGAGATGAGATCCGGAGCTGGATCTAATACCCATGGAGGATATCTCAGATGAGACCAAAGGGAGAACCACGCCTGATGAGGCCAAAATGGGAGGCAATGAGGATGAGAGGTGTCTTACAGGTGGATGGCTTTCTGTAATACCTTGGGAATCACACGAGTGGGAGGACAAGCATAAAGGAGTCCCGAAGGCCAATTGTGAACCAGAGCATCCCTGGGAGACTCCCCATTTGGGGGGAATAGGGCAAAGTAGGTGCTGCATTTGTGGTTGACTGGAGAGGCAAAAAGATCACAGCAAGGTTGACCCCAATGGTTGAAAATCTGACGTGCCACTGACTGATTCAGGGATCACTCATGAGGACTCAAGATGCACCTGCTGAGTCTGTTGGCCAACACGTTGGCGCTGCCGGGAATATGAGCTGCAAGAAGAAAGCACCTGGAACACATTGCCCATTCCCACACTCTCATGGCCTCCCTCCACAGGGGATAAGACCGTGTTCCCCCTTGTCCGTTGATGTACCAGACAACAGCCATTTTGTCTGTCTGAATTGCTATAGTCCTGAGAGGGAGAGTCTACTGAAAGGCTTGCAATGTTGAAAGGAATGCTCTCATCTCTAGCAAGTTTGTGTGCAATTTGGTCTCTATGGGGGATTACATGCCTTCAACGTCCTTCTCTGAAAATGGCCCCCCCCCCCCATCTACACCCCAGTAGGGAGGCGTCCGTGGTCACTGTGGCCTTGGGCCTTGGGTGGGGGAAGACAAAAGGACCTGCTGAGAAAAAGATTCTGAGACTGAAACCACCAAGCAAAATAACTTCTGCATACCAGAGTCATCCTGATGGGCATGGACATGGGATGGACTTGAGTGGATCATTGCACAGCTAGGGTCCACTGCAAAACCTGCACGTGATACCTGGTGAGTGGGACTAATTGGATAGCAGACGCCAGTGAACCTAACTTCTGTAGAATTAGAAGAGCTGTGGGATTGCTCCAGAGCCAGAAAGTGAGATACCTGATCCTGAAGGAGATGACCTCTGCACGGGCAGAGTGCTGCATTCTCCAACACAGTGTCCAATTCATTCCGATAAACTCCAGGTTCTGGCATGGAGAAAGATTGGATTTGGGCAGACTGACTGTGATACAGAGCTCCTGAAAAAGATGAGGGCATAGTTGGTGGCAATTGACAGTTGATGCCTTGTGGGGGCCATGAAGAGACAATCATCCAGGTACAGAAAGACCTGGAAGGCTTGCAGCCTGAGATGAGCTGCCACCACTGCCATAAACTTGGTAAGCATCTGGGGGGGGGGGGGGGGCTGTGGTGAGTCCAAAGGGCAGGGCAATGAACTGATGAGTGGTCCCGACTCAAAAGCACAGGTGTCTCCTGGAGAGTCTGTTGATCTTGATGCGATAGTACGCATTCGTGAGATCCACTGAGCACATCCAATCGCTCTTGCACAAGACATGCAGAATGGATTGAACAGTGTCCATCTGGAACTTGGTTTTCTGAACTGACAGATTCATTTTGCTGAGGTCCAAAATTGGGTGCAGTTCCCAGGTCTTTTATGGCACCAAGAGAAAGGGAGAACAAGATCCAGACCTTAATTGTCCTCTTGGGACCTCTTGGATGGCTCTTTTTCGAAGAAGGTCTAGGACCTCGAGGTGGACCAACTCCCATTAGTGGAATGAAACGTATGGAAGAGATTTTGAGATGGGAGGGGGCGAAGAAAGGGGATGAAATAATCTTTAACACCCACTGATCTAAGGTGATCTTTGTCCAGGCTAGGGGGTGCAGGGAGAATCAGCCCCTGACTGCCTCCAGGGCAGGACAGCTGGGCAGCACTTCAGGAATACTGGGGGCTTCACTGAGTAGCTTCTCCTCAGCGGCCCTGATTCTGCAAACCTCTTCTGCCTCTGGGGCGGCATCTACCATTGAATCCCCTACCCAAGCCTGTGGAAGAGGATTCCAAGGCAGTGCCCTGGGAGGACGACAGTGGCCTGCAGAACCAAAGCTTCTTTATTACCTCTTAATCTTAGAGAAAAGATCATTGAGGGGTAGAAAACTCGATTCAGACAACGGACAGAGTCTTCCCCTCCTGCTCACTGTGGGTTAACGTTAAAAATGTCCAAACAAGGTTGAACCGTCGAAGGCAGCATTATTAAAGGACGCCTTGAAGGGTTCAGCAAACCCACAAAGGCAAAACTAGGCATGCCATCTAATGGCAATCACTGTGCCCAACACTCAAGAGGTGGCATCTGTAGTGCTGGACAGCACCCTCATCGAAGCTTTAGACAGGGAAGCCACAGTAGCTAGCTTACGAGAGATCAGCTTGAGACTCTCTAGAGGCAGTAATTCTGTGAGGGAGGTGGTGAGCTCTGCTACCAAATCCCTCTGAAGCTGGGTGAAATATGCCATGTAGTTAGTTGCCCTCAGTCCGAGCATAGCTGAGGCAAACATGTAGTTTCCAAAACAGTCGATCACCGGAGACTCGACAGAGGAGCTCTGCTGCACTAGCTCCTTTTTAGTAGCGAGCACCACAATGGTGTCAACAGGGATGCCCTTACTCCAAAAAGCTTCATCTTTCTGGGGACTGAGAATGCCTTTTTAGGTACCGGTTCCACAGTGTCTGGCTCCTTCCAAGCCCTGGTGGCGATGAGTTCCACAAGCTCATCAGCAGGCGGTGACACCCAGGTAGAAGATGGGCCCATCTCAAAGGCTTTCAGAAACACCGATTCCTCTGAAGGGGG
Organism: Protopterus annectens; assembly: GCF_019279795.1. Classification (NCBI taxonomy): domain Eukaryota; kingdom Metazoa; phylum Chordata; order Ceratodontiformes; family Protopteridae; genus Protopterus; species Protopterus annectens. The sequence continues at coordinate 1,379,609,263 of NC_056746.1, forward strand.
GGGGACCAAACACCTATCCCCAAAGGACATCTCTTCAGGCAGAAGCCTGGGGAACCAGTCTCCTTCCTCCAAATCCATGTCCTCAGTGAGGAACTCTCTAGGGGAGTCCAAATCTCTCTTCCTCTTACATGTTTTCTTCAGTGGGGGCTCCCCATAGTGGGCTCTGGGGAGGACTTCGAAGATACCAGGACCACGACAGGGGTAGTGCCCATCTGAAGGCGTTCACGTGACGAGGCCTCACTGCCCAAAGCCGAGAAGGGCTGGGAAGGACTCAAACGAAAGGGGACAGCCAGGCTGGAAAAGGTCCTCTCTATTGCCTAAAAGGCCAGACTGGATAAAGCCCCGACCTGTCCTCTCCCATGGCCGCAGCGACCCTGGAGGGAAGGAGAGACCCTGACGCAATTCCGAGGCCCCCAGATGATACTGGCCCTGAGCTATCCAATGCTGAAGCCTCCAGGGGAAGGAACAGTCTGAAAACTCCAGGCCAGACCCCACTCCCCCAAGGAGCCAGCACTGACCTCACGGAATCGAGGCAGAACCTGTTACACAGGCAATGAACAGAACCCACCAGAGACCCTGACATCGTCAGGAAGGGAGGGATACCGGACACAGACTGCCTCTCACAGGGAATGCTCTGGTCCTGGCATTCAGAGCCCAAACGGGTCAGAATAGGAGAGTGAAGCCCCGTGGAAGGAGAGGGATCCCTAGGCAACTGAGCTGGGGAAGGTCAACAAACCCAGCACGATCTGGGCCTTGAGGAAACTCAGCATCCTGTCCATATTTACCTGTAATAAATTCATGGAAGACTTGAGGCTATAGAAGAATGCCCTAACCTAGCTGGACACCTAGAGAAAGCCCTGCAATCCCTGGAAGGAGACAGACTCCGGCATCTTGGATCCGAAGACCTAGATCATGAGGAAGAGCTAGCCATGATTATGGGATCCAAAGCCCTAGTAGGATCAGAAATTTTGGCCGGAGTGCTGGACTGATCCGAAGAGCGTGACTGATCCTGGGAAGGCTTACTTTGAGTTGGATCCGAATACCTCCGATGTATCAAGGTTTCGGATCCAAGGGGCTGATCCAAGGCCCTTGGAGTGGAAGAACATAGATCCGAAGCCAAAGAGGCTGGACTCTGATCTGGGAAGCTGTGATCCAAGAGCCTCAGCTTTTTAGAAGGAGACCCTTTAGGAGGGGAGGTAAGGACCTCTTTTTTTTAGGTCCTGAGAATCTGAAGAGGGGGAACCAGAGGTCAAGGGGTCACCCTTAGCTAACCCCTTCAACAGAAGCTCGTTTCTGTGCTCCTCGAGAGCCTTCAGATTGAATGCGGCGCAGATCTTGCATTCAATCTCAAGATGGGTCTCTCCTAAACAATAAACACATTCCTTGTGTGAGTCAGAATGGGGCCTCTTCTGACTGCACAAGGAGTACCTCAAAGCCAGAAGGCTTCTTAGACATACTGCCAGACACAAACACACACAAACCAAGGGAATCCATACGTACACACACCCACACACTACCCACTACCCCCCAAACATGAGAAAGGCACTAACCAAAACTACAACTACTACTCAGAACTTTTTTTTTAAAAGATAAAAGTAAACTTCTAACTATGGGCAAGGAAGAACCTGCGATAAAAAGGGTGGGAACCCAGCTAATGAACTGAATAAAAGTACTGGGAGGGGCCTAGCACTAACTAGACCAAAAAGGATTTAAACAGTACAAAAAACAACTTAAGGGCTGAAAAAAGAGAGAATAACATCTCACAGAGCTGAGCACTGGAATCATGTTCTAGCGTTTCCGTGACAAACGAGATCGGGGGGTTACAGGTCAGCAGGGGATTATGAGGAGGAGAGGAGCTTGAGTTCTGGATCTGTCCACAGTTGCCGGTTCAGATCTGAGGTCAGATCCAAGACCCGTCCGTGAATAATGACACTGACAGCATCAGATCCCGATACCTTTTTCTACTTTCTGAATTATCTTTCATGTCATAGACGTTTCTGTATATAAATCTAATAGGATTTGTGAAGGACCCTCCCAAATCAGAAAATCTAGCACATATTCCAATTCCTAACAATAATGTTTTTAAACAAATTTGTTTCTAAGTTGTAATTCAGGACAAAGGCATCATTATAGGATAAAGGGCTTGCCTCATCCAGGTCGTCCAAGTTGTTTTCCTGTAACCTCTGATTATGGCTGATGTTAGCATCCCTCTTTCAATAATATGTGAATATTTACTATATTTACCTTACTTGTCCTCTGAAATATCATAATTAATCAATTTTTTGGGGGTATTTCCTTTCTAGGAACATTTGTTTCAACTTTTCACATTCCCTTAAAAAATCAGTTTCTTCAGATACCATCCTGTAAACTTACAAACTGGCCTTTGACTACACTCTTATTAGGATGTGCACTAGTGCAATACAAATAGGAATTGGAAAAGGTTTCTTTCTGATTCAGAGAAGATTTAAATGTTCTATTATAATCCACTTTGTACACAGTCACAGCCAAATAGTTGACAAATTCATAGGAAATATTGTTGGTAAACTTTAAAAACTCTATAGTCACCTCTCTGTATTGAATGAATACTTTTAAAACATCCTTACTAGCTAGCCAAAAAATACAAATCATCCAGGTACCCTTTATACAAATTCCAACACTTTGCGTATGGAGAATTAAAGATATACTTTCGCTCCCAGATACCAAGAATCAAATTTGCATATATGGGGGTCTTGAGTATGGGCTTGACTTCTGGCTGCTTCATCAAAAACTAACCTGTTAACTAACTCTCTAGGTATCCTTCAACAGGTCAACATGATATGCCAGTTCATCTTCGCAGTGCTCCAGACAGACTACCTACTGCAGAGGTTTAAGACTATATGCTACTAGAAAGTACAGTTGTGTGCCTACCATAAATGTAGATGTTCGAGTGTATTCACTGTTGGAGTCATTACACTTGGGTTATCCTGCTGGCAGGCTACCCGCAGTCGGCCTGAATTCCAAAATCTTGGTCCGGCGTCGGCTGCTGTCACCTCTTCCCTGACGTCAGTGCGCCAGGTGTATTTAAGATGCAGCCGATGCCATTCTCTTCAGTTTTTCTTGCCCCAGATGTCAGGTGCCCCCAAAAAGGTAGGCAATACATATTGCTTATAAAAACATACAGTAAAATAAAAACAATACCTTCATCTACAAGCAAATATACCATATAGGTTGTATGAGATAGAGAAGTATAGACAAGTCCCAGCAAAGAAAGGGGGATGGAGGGTGGGTAACCTGGACTGCAACAGTGAATACACTCGAACATCTACATTTATGGTAGGTACACAACTGTACTATGTTCATCGTGTTTCACTGTTTTACTCATTACACTTGGGTTGAATCCCAAAGCTGAGGTAGGGTGGCTGGGTCTAAATAGGATTAGGAGTGGCTAGGAGGCCCTGCAGAACTTCAGTGGCAAAGCCTGCTCTGGATTTAGAGTAAATGCTTGGTGAAAGTGTGCACTGAACTCCAAGTTGCAGCCTCCAAAATTTCCTTGGTTGGTACTCCTCTGAGAAAGGCTGCTGAAGTGGCTGCTGCCCTGGTAGAATGTGGCCTAATATTTTTATGTACTGACTTGCCATGCTGTGCACAGCAGAAACGAATACAGTGTCCTATCCATTTTGAAATAGTCTGCTTTGAGATAGCCTTTCCTAGTGATCCTGCAGAGATAGCCTTTCCTTGTGATACTGCAGCATATGCTACAAACAGTTGCTCAGTTTTTCTGAAAGCTTTTGTTTTGTCCGAGTAGAAGCGTAACTGCCTGTGTATGTCCAAAGAGTGCAGAAGTCTCTCCCCTTTATTCTGGGGATTTGGATAAAATGTTGGCAAATGAATGGTTTGGTTAAGAACCACACTGGATATTACCTTTGGCATAAATGTTGGGTTTGTCCTTAGAGAAACCCTGTCCGGATGGAAAATGATAAAAGGTTCCACTGCCATTAATGCCTGTAACTTCTGAGACTCTTCTTGCTGAAGTTATTGCTAGGAGCAGGAGTAGCTTTCCATGATAGGAAATTTATATCGGCTGTATTGGCTGGCTCAAAAGGAGGGAGTGTGAGCTTTTCTAAGACAAAGCTGAGGTCCCATGTAGGTATCGATGCTCTCCTTGGGGGTCTTATGTTTTTTGCCCCTCTGAGGTACTGTCTTAGCAGTGGATGAGAGAAAATAGGAGGTTCCGTATTATAATGAGCAGAAATGGCAGAGTCATGGATCTTAATTGATGAGAAAGATAGGCCTTTGTCCAGCATCTCAGCTAGGTATTGTAATATCTGAGGAATATTTGGAACAAGTGGTTCAAGTCATTGTGCCTGGTTCCAAGAACAGAATCTCTTCCATTTTTCTGCATAAGATTTCCTGGTGCTGGGCCTCCTGGCCTCCAAAATTACATCCATAACAGCTTTAGAGAGAGGTGTGTTCTGAGTGGCTATATTATCTGCCATGCAGCCAAATTTAAGGTTCTGAGTTGGCTGTGCAGGATCCGATTTGTTTTGTTGAGTCAGAAGATGAGGAATTTGAGGTAAAGTCCAGGCTGGGCCTTGAGACAAGCTCTTTAGGATTGGGTACCAGTGCTGGCGTGGCCAGTCTGGGGCAATCAGAATCATTTTTGGCTTCTCTTGTCTGACTTTTAGGAGTACCTTGGGAAGGAGAGGCAGTGGTGGAAAGGCATAAACTGTTAGGGTTTTCCAGCTGAATGATAGAGCATCCACTTTCCATGCTTGTGAGTGATAAGTCCTTGTGCAGAATCTCTGTAGTTGGCAGTTGTGAGGGGAGGCAAAAAGATCCATGTCTGGGCATCCCCATTTCCTTGTTATCATGCTGAAGACATGTGGATTTAGTTTCCACTCGTGAGGGTCCATGAGATTTCTGCTTAGTTCGTCTGCCAGAGTATTTTTCTTTCCTGGCAGGAATTGTGCCTGTATATGTACTTGGTAGGTCAGTGCTGTGTTCCACAAAGTCAGGCTTGCCTGCAGAGGGGGTAGGAATGTGTGCCCCCTTGCTTGTTATTGTCCGTCTTTAGTAATAGTTGTCCTGGATGTAGAAGATCCTTGAAGGTCGTCAGGGCATTCTGTACAGCTAGCATCTCTTTTTGATTGATGTGAAGATACATTTGGTCCGCGGGCCACATGCCCTGAATACATTTTCCTGCCATGTGTGCCCACCAGGCATAATCCCATGCATCTGTTGTTAGTGTCTGCCTGGCTGTGGGTAAAGTGAAAGGCTGCCCCTTGTTGTGGTGACAGGCCAGAGCCCACCATCGAAACTCCTGTTCTAGGCAGGGAATAAGAGGTATTATTGTTTCCAGGCTGTGGCAATGTTGAGTCCAAACACTTTTTAGATACCATTGTAGCTTCCTCATATGCAGTCTTGCATATGGAATTAGCAGGATGCAGGATGCCATGAAGCCCAAAGCCTGCATAATTTTTCTTGCAGGTAACTGGGTCTTTGTTGCCATCATTTGAAAGTAACGAGTCAGTTGCCTTTGCTTGTCTGGCGTGAGATAAGCCATCTGGGCAGTTGTATTTAAGCTTGTACCCAGGAATATTCTCTTGAGAGGGCACTAGTTTTGATTTCTTTTTGTTTACTGTGTACCGTAGGCAAATTAGTAATCTTTTTACAAATGCCAGATGCTTTAGTAGAATGTCCTTGCTCTCTGCTTGAATAAGGCAGTCGCCCAAGTAGGGATATATTTGAATTCCTTTTTGTCTGAAAAATGCAATTACTGGTGCCAGGCATTTTGTGAAGACCCTGGGCGCAGTAGATAAGCCAAAGGGCAGTGCAGAGAATTGGTAATGCATTGAGCCAGCTATGAATCTGAGGTATCTTCTGCAAGATTGTCTGATTGGGACATGCAGGTATTCCTCTTTGAGGTCCAAAATAACTAGCCAAGCCTTCTTGCCCAGCATGGGTAGAAGGTGCTGCAGTGTCAACATTTTGAATTTTGGAACATCCAGGAAAGTATTTAGAATTGACAGGTCCAATATTGGTCTCCAGGCTTTGTCCTTTCTGGGTACCAAGAAAAGTCTTGAGTAAAATCCTTGCCCCTGTTCTTGCTGTGGTACTTTTTGAATAGCTCTCGTGTCCATGAGAGCAGAAATTTGTTTTTGTGCCTCTGCCCATTGATTTTGTGGCAGGTCTGGCATACCTTTTGTCTTTGGTAGGGTGTGAAAGTGGAACCTGTAACCCTGAAAAACAATATTCAGCACCCATTTGTCCCTGGGTGATCATGTGCCAATTTTGTGAGAGAAGCGCTAGTTTTCCCCCTAAGGATGCTGCCAAAAGGTAAGTGCTTGGCATTTGTAGAGGGAAGTCATTGGGACTGTTTCCTATAAGGTTGTGATTTGTCATCTCTGCCTTTGGGGGCTGAAGCACCCCATTGTTTAGGTCTGTATGAGACTTGGGGCTGAGATCTGCCTCTTTGGTGTCTGTATCTGCCTCTTTGCAGGCTGTCTGACACTGGAAAGGACCAATTTTTAGAAGGCCAGCTCCTGCTAAATCTAGGTGGGTGAACCTGTAAGAAATCCTTTACTGTCTGCGTTGATTTTGCTTTATCCTCCATTTTCTTTAACACCTCTTCTGCCTTAACACCAAAGTATCATGCTGTAGTGGAGCACCCAATAATTTTGCTTTAACATGATCAGGTAAACGTTGCTCTTTTAACCAAGCATGCCTTCGAATGACAGAACCTGTAACTGCGGCTCTGCAAGGAGCCTCTACTGAATCAAAACCACATTGCAAAGTATGCTTTCCCACTTGTTCAGCTGCATGCAATAAATCCTGCATTTCCTTATTGTCAGGGCATTCTGAGCTTGTACGCATTTTCTGTTTTAGCAAAGACATTAGGTATTGTTGATATTTAAGCATGTGAAACTGGCAGTTTAAAGTCCTTACAGCTAAAGAGGCAGAAGTGTAAACTTTTTCCCCCATCTATCCAGAGCTCTAGAATCCCTATCAGAGGGAACAGGGTTTTTTGCAGTGGAAGCCTTGACCCCTTTGGGACCCTGAGTAATTGTTTCTGGGTCAGCAGCAGGGTTTTTATAAAGAAATTTATGAGAGTCTGGGACCCTGTAGTACCTATCTGGCTTGACTGGTGCAGGGGGTAAAGAATCAGGAGACAAGCTTGATTCAGAAAAAAACATCAACATCTAGTACAGGGGGGATAGCAAGGGGCCTGTGCTGAGGCAGTAAAAGAAAATCTCTGAGCCTTTTCTTGGAGTCTGAATAATCCTGGCTCTCCCAATGGAAATGCTCCCTCTTGGTGTGCAAGGTTTCCCCAAAAGAGTAATCCTCAGGAGGAGAGGCTGAAGGGATAGATTCTTCAGCATCAGAGTCCTCATAGGGAGGAAAAGAATATCCCTGTTCTGAAGAGGAATCTGAGACCTGGTCAGAGGAGTCATAGTCAGTGTCTTGCCTAGGTCTTTTATCAGGAGAGGGAATGCCTGCTCAGCAGCTCCAGACCCATCTGAGGGAATAGTTTCCATAGGCCCAATACCTTGAGTTTCCAAAGGCCTAGTTGTCTCCATGTGGGAGTCGGAGGCGGCCTGTGGCTCTGAAGTAGCGGGTTTCAGGGGCTGCGAAAGCACCTCACTGAGAACTGGCGACTGGCCTAGAAGAGGCTTTGTCGTTGGTTTTGGACCTCGGATGCCTATCCTTTTCTTTGTCTTTGCGTTTTTTATGAATTCCAGTCGTTGGTTGTTCTGATGGCATTATGTAGTTAAACTTCGGCCAAAGTAATGTAAAGCAAAATCAAACTGACGCTTAATAGTGCATTGGTTGAATCTAGCACAAAACAAACAACTAGCAACTTCGCGGTCAGGGCCTAGGCAAGGAATACATAAGAGTGAAAATCCTTATGAGGTATTTGCTTCCCACAAGAAATGCAATTGTTAACTTTTACTGACATCGGTCTGGAGCAAGAAAAAAAAAGTTTCCCCAAAGGGGTACTTAGCTTTATTGAAGACTTCGGTCTGAAATTCGATTTGAAGATCTCAGGAGTCTGCCGACCCGCACTTGCAAACTGCTTCTGCTTCGGGCACCACGTGGCAAGAAAGACTGAAGAAAATGGCGTCAGATGCCTCTTGTATACCCCTGGCGCTCTGATGTCAGGGAAGAAGCGACAGCAACCGACACCGGACCAAGACTTTGGAGCTCTGGCCGACTGCGGGACCGCCTAATGGCAGGATAACCCAAGTGTGATGACTGCAGCAGTGCAACACGATGAACATCACTCTGGCCCCAGGAAACGCATTCAGAGTGTTTAGTAAAAGTATGAACACAGGACTAAGTAGCTTCCAGTATGGATCTAGAATCCAGGCACTTGAAAAAAGCTCCAGATGAGGCTTCAGCCATAGTAAGCTCCTCTAACATAGGGAAAAAAGCAGTTTCCCATAACTGGAGCAAAAGAAAGAAATGGCCCTAGACATAAAAAAAGAATGCAAATAAACTGGCCAAGCTAGCTTCTTATCTTGAACGAAAACAAAACGTTGCTCAGATTTCTTTACATCCTTAATTTTGTCGAGGCAGATCTTGAGATGCCCAAGTAAATACAAATAATGAAGAATCTCCACCCCTCTATTTTGAGGAGAGGGGAAAAAAGAAGCTAGATTGATACACTGAATAAACAAGTCATTAACTACCTTGGGCATAAAGGAAGGATTAGTCATAAGAAACGCCCTATTTTTAAAGGGGGAACTGCACAAGCCCTTGAAGTTCAGAAAAACCCTCTTAGCGCAAGTCAGTGCCACCAGCAATACAGTTTTCCATGTAGAAACTTTAACAGGAACTGTCAGAAGGGTCAAGTTTTCCGGAATATAACTCGTGTCCTAAGAAGATGGAATAAGTTTTCTTGCAAACGCGCTTGGACAGAAGCATACTAGAGTATGTCCACAAAAAAATGGCACCTGAAAGGAATCAAAAACACTACTCACCCAGAGAGTCAACTGCAGTGTGGAGATGAGGTTGAATGAGTGAGCCCTTGTACCATGTGAGCAAGTCCATTCTGTGAGCAACTTGTACCGATTTCCCCTGGCCAGATAAAGAAAGGGGAAACAAATATTGTATGGGCCTAAAAGGAATCACTAGCAAGATTTTGGGCCTATCCAACATAATCTTTTAAAGGACTTTTGACTGAGGAGGAGCAGGTGGAAATGCATAAAGAAATGTACCCATCCATGAAAAAGACATAGCTTCCGTCTTCCATGTCAGTGGGCTTGGAATCCTGGAACAAAACGTGCTCATACGTCTCTTCTTGATGTAGGCAAAAACATCTGAGGAATATCCTGTTGACAAACAATGTCAAGGAAGGCCTCTCTGTTTAACATCCAGTCGTGAGGGTCTGCCCGGTTATCTGCTCAAGGCAGATGCCATTACGTTCTTGTCTGAAGGATATAGATTGCCTGAGGAGCAAGACTGTATTGGATGTAAAATTCCCATGCTATCAAAGCCAGTCTTGCAAAGGCTGTCAGATTTGGTCCCTCCCCCCTTCCCTTTTTATGTACCACATGGCAGTAATGTCATCAGTGAATACCCTAAGGGGGCCTGGAGACCAGAGATAATGCAGGAATCGAAGAGCCAGAAGCAAGGCCTTTATTTCCTTGCGACTGATGTAGTTTAACATCTCTGGGAGGCCTGGTGGAACAGAGATGCTTCAGATGAGACCAGGAGTGGAGGGACTGTGCAGCTCCTGAACCGGGGGGGCCACAAAAGGAAGTCCCAGACTGAAGATGATCTGGTTGATCCATCACAGAAACTCCTTCCTGATGGAAGGCAACAGGAGCATCTGGAAGTCTGTTTGGCAATGCTGAAACCAAATAGTCTTGAGATACCTTTGCTGTGTTATGTGAAATATGGTAAATGCATGCCACGAACCAGGACTCCCAAAACCTTTCTTGCTAAGGGCAACTGCATCGAGAGAAAGCTCTAAAAGTAGCTCGTTAAAAACAGAACTTTGGTCATAGGAAGAAAATCTGTCACAGAAAGTATCTATACTGCAACCCAAGAAAATCTGGTTCTGAGACAGGGTGTCAGGACAGATTTCTTTAGGTTAAGAGGGAATCCAAGACTGCAAAGTAGATGCACGGTGAACTCCAATTCTCTCTGAACAGCAATCGGAGGAGGAGTCTGAATAAAATGTTGTCCAAATAAGGGGAAATTTGAATGAAGTGAAGTTTACAAAAGGCTACAATACGAGTTAAGACATTTAGTAAATACCCTCTCTTGGTCATAGAAACACCAAAGGGTAAAGCAGAAAACTGAAAATAAGAGGAATACACACACAATCTCAAACTTCCCTACAAGAGGGTGAATAGGAATGTGAAGATGAGCACTCTTCAAATCCAAGTAAACTAAAAAAGCCCAGGAAAATAACATGGGAAATAAAGTCTGCAGGTTTAGCATCTTGAAGCCTGGTACCAGCAAAAATATGTTGAGAAAAGAAAGATCTAGAATTGGTCTCCAGGAACCCGCTTTCCTGGGAGCAAGAAACATAATGGAGTAGAATGCCCTGCCATACTAGAAGAGAGTAACTGGCCGAATAGTGTCTTGACTCAAAAGATCCTAAAGGAGAGGAGGAAACAGAGACAACTGGTTTTCAGGAATGCCTGCAATAGGGAGAAGAGACTTCAAAAACATCTTGTAACCCTGTTCTTTTGCCAGACTGGAAAAACACAGAATGTCTGAGACAGGGGAATCGGACTAAGGGGAAGGACAGGTAGAGAGAGACAGCAAGTGCCAAAATGAAGACAACTTGTCAGAAAAAGAAGGCTTTTGACACTTGGAATCCTGTCCTGATTTTCTTGAAATGTACCCTTAGAAGTTTTACATTTTTTGGCTGCTTCTGTTGCTTTGTAGCAAAAGTGTTGCTTTGGAACAATCGCTCCTACAGTATTTGCGAACAGGAGAAGAGGCAATCTGTTTGAAATCTAGCTTCACCTTACACTTGCCCTGCAAAGTTTTAAATAAATATGCAACAGCAGAAAGTACAGTTGTGTACACCTACCATAAATGTAGATGTTAGAGTGTCTTCACTGTTGCAGTCATGACTGTAGGGTTCTCCCCTGCCGGCAGGCAGCCCTCGGTCGGCCAGAATCCCAAAGTCTGGGTCCGGCGTCGGCTGTTCAACCATGCTCCCTGACATCAGAGCGCCAGGAGTATAAAGCTGACAGCCGACGCCATCTTCTCCAGTTTTTCTTGCCCCAGATGTCAGGAGTCCCAAAATGAAAAAGGTCCCATAACCTTTGCAAATACACCTCAGAAGAATGGTGAAAATAGAAAATACACAAAAGTAAAAATAAGAGGGGACAGGATGGAGGGAAACCCAGACTGCAACAGTGAAGACACTCGAACATCTACATTTATGGTAGGTGTACACAACTGTACTATGTTCATCGTGTTTCACTGTTGCAGTCATGACTGTAGGGTAGAATCCCAAAGCTGAAAGAAAGGGAGGTGGTCATAAAGAGGAAGGGGAGGCTAAAAGGCCCTGCAAGACTGCAGAGGCAAAGCCTGCCCTAGACTTAGAGTAGAGAGGTAGATTGTAGTGCTTAGAAAAAGTATGCACTGAACTCCAAGTTGCAGCTTCCAAAATGTCCTTGGTAGGAACTCCCCTGAGGAAGGCCGCAGAAGTGGCAGCAGCTCTGGTGGAATGAGTCTGTATACTCCCTGGGATTTGCTTTCCATGGTGAGAATAACAAAATCTGATTCCATGAGCAATCCATTTAGAAATGGTCTGTTTTGAAATGGCTTTACCTTGGGAACTTGAAGCATAAGAAACAAACAATCGTTCTGATTTTCTGATGTCCTTGGTTCTGTTCAGGTAAAAACGTAGTTGTCTGTGTACATCCAAGGAACGTAAGATCCTTTCCCCTTTATTTCGAGGAGTGGGGAAAAAGGTTGGCAAGTGGATAGTTTGATTTAAAGCCAGTTTGGAAACCACCTTAGGCATGAAGGTAGGATTAGTCCTCAAAGATACCCTGTCTTGATGAAAAATAATATAAGGTTCCACAGCCATAAGAGCTTGTAACTCTGAAACTCTCCTGGCAGAGGTTAGGGCCAACAGGATAGCGGTCTTCCAAGATAAAAACTTGATGTCAGAAGAGGCAGCAGGCTCAAAAGGAGGCAAGGTTAGTTTTTCCAAAACATAGTTGAGATCCCAAGCAGGAATGGGAGGAAATCTAGGAGGTCTTAAGTTCTTAGCTCCTATGAGAAACTGTCTCATGAGCTGGTGGGAAAAGATGGGAGGGTCTGTATTATAATGAGTAGAAATAGCAGAAGCATGTATCTTAATGGAAGAGAAAGAGAGACCCTTATGTAAGAGATCTGTCAGGTAAAGTAAAATTAAAGTAATGTTAGGAAGAAGAGGATCAGAATCTTGAGCCTGCATCCAGGAACAAAATCTTTTCCATTTTCCTGCATAAGATTTTCTAGTGCTAGGACGCCTGGCTTCTAAAATGACATCCATAACCTGCTTGGGCAGTAAAGAAGAATTCAAAGGCCCTGGATTAACCAAGCCGCCAGGCTGAGATCTCTAACATGAGAGTGTAGAACCTGACCCTGATGTTGGGACAGAAGGTTCGGAGACTGAGGTAAAACCCAAGGGGGCTCCAGGCATAGGTTTTTTTTTAGAGTTGGATACCAAAACTGCCAAGGCCAATTTGGAGCCAGCAAGATTATCATCTTGGGTTTGTCCTGTTTTATCTTCAATAAAACCCGTGGAAGAAGAGGAAGAGGTGGAAAGGCATATCCAGAGAGGTTCCTCCAACTGAATGACAGGGCGTCCACTTTCCAAGCTTCTCTGTGGAAAGTCCTGGTGCAAAAATTCTGTAGTTGATGATTGAGATGGGATGCAAAGAGGTCTATGTGAGGACATCCCCAGACTGCAAAGAGGTCTATGTGAGGACATCCCCAGACTGCTGTTATCATCCTGAATATTTTGGTGTCCAGCATCCACTCGTGTGGATCCGAAAGGTTTCTGCTCAGACTGTCTGCCAGGAAGTTTTTGTTTCCCTGGTAGAAACTGAGCTTGAAGATCCAGATTGCAAGCTAGAGCTGTGTTCCATAGATCCATGGCTAGTCTGCAAAGGGGGTAGGAATGAGATACCCCTTGCTTGTTTATGTACCACATAACTGTGGTGTTGTCTGTCTGTATTAGCAGTTGTCCTGGTTGTAAAAGATTCCTGAAGGCCAATAGGGCTTTCTGAACGGCTAACATTTCCTTTAAATTGATATGCAGGAGCTTCTGATCCTTTGTCCAAAGGCCCTGCAAACAATTGCCCTGAAAATGGGCTCCCCAAGCATAATCCGAGGCGTCCGTGGTTAGAATCCGATTGGCAGGAGGCAGACGGAAGGGTTTCCCTTTGTTTAGAGCACATGCTCTGGACCACCAAAGAAATTCCTTTTGAAGGCAAGGAAGGACGGAGTTCAGTATGTCTAAACTGTGGCAATGCTGAGACCATACACTTTTTAGGTACCACTGTATTTTCCTCATGTGTAGTCTTGCATATGGTACGAGAAGGATGCAGGAGACCATGTAACCCAAAGCCTGCAGGAATTTCCTTGCAGATAGTTGAGTTAGAGTTGCCAAGGTTCTGAAAGTTGAAGCCAGCTGCAATTGTTTTTCGGATGTCAGAAATGCCATCTGGGTTGTGGTGTTTAGAAGTGCACCCAGAAAAGTTATCTGTTGTGATAGTGTCAAATTTGACTTTTTTATGTTTACAGAGAATCCCAGGAACTTGTGGAGGTTCTGTACAAATTCTAGATGCTGGAGTAAGACATCCTTGCTGTCTGCCTGAATTAGACAATCGTCCAGATAAGGGTAAATTTGAATTCCCTTGAGTCTGCAGTAAGCTACTACTGGAGCTAGGCATTTGGTGAAGACCCTGGGCGCAGTAGACAATCCAAAGGGCAGCGCAGAGAATTGAAAGTGCCTTGATCCGGCCTTGAACCTGAGGTATTTTCTGCGATCCTGCCTGATGGGAATGTGTAAATATGCCTCCTTTAAATCCAAAGTTACCATCCATGCATCTTTGGACAGCATTGGAAGTAGCTGCTGTAGAGTAAGCATCTTGAATTTTGGAATCTCTAGAAAGGTGTTCAAGACCGACAGATCCAGAATGGGTCTCCATGAGTTTTGCTTCCTTGGGACTAGAAAGAGCCTTGAGTAAAAAACTTTTCCCATCTCTGAAAGAGGAACCAGTTCTATGACATTCATAGCCAAAAGAGCTTCCACCTGGTTTAAGGCCTCCGTCCATTGATGTTTTGGAAGGTCTGGCCATCCACTTGGCCTTGGCAAGGTATGAAAATGGAATTTGTAACCTCTTAAAACCACATCCAAAACCCACTTGTCTTGGGTTATTTGAGTCCAATTTTGATAAAAGAGAGAGTTTTCCTCTGAGAGGGGCTTCCAGGCAAGAAGTTCCTGTAGCCCAACAGAGGGAGTCATTGAGTTGGTTTCCTTTGAGATTGTGACCTGTCCTCTCCTCCCCTAGGGGTGGAAGCAATCCACTGTCTTGGTCTATAAGCAGCTTGTGTTTGAGGCCTCCCTCTGGAGCATCTATATCTACCCCTCTGAGGCCTGTCTGAAGTGGGAAAGGACCAATTTTTTGAAGGCAAATTCCTGCTAAATCTAGGTGGCTGTACTTGTAAGAAATCTTTAACTGTTTGCATGGATTTCGTCTTATCCTCCATCTTTTTAATCACCTCTTCAGCTTTCGATCCAAACAAAACATTATGCTGAACAGGAGCATCCAATAATTTAGCCTTTACTTGTTCAGGTAAATTTTGTTCCTTTAGCCATGCATGCCTTCTAATGACTGTGCCAGAGGCCGCAGCCCTACAAGAAGCCTCCAAGGCATCAAATCCACAGTGTAAACCATGCTTCCCAACCTGTTCAGTGGCATGCAACAAATCATGTAATTCCTTATCATCTGCACAGGCAGAAATGGAAGTAAGCTTTTGTTTTAAGACAGACAAGAGAAATTGCTGGTATTTAAGCAAATGAAACTGACAGTTTAAAGCCCTAATGGACAAAGTAGCAGAAGTGTACACCATTTTGCCCCATCTTTCTAAGGATCGAGAATCCTTTTCAGTAGGAATAGGATTTTTGGCAGAAGCGGCCTTAACTCCCTTAGGCCCCTGAGAAATGGTTTCAGGGTCAGCAGAAGGGTTCTTGTATAAAAACTGATGGGAATCAGGAACCCTGTAATATCTATCAGGCTTAACAGGAGCAGGAGGAAAAGAGTCAGGGGTTAAGTTAGCCTCCGAAAAGGCATCATCCACAATATCCAAAACAGGAGGAATAGCCAGGGGTCTATGTTGGGGAAGAAGAAGAAAATCCCTCGGTCTTTTCTTGGATTCCGAATACTCCTGTCCTTCCCAGTGGAAATGTTCCCTCATTTCATGCAAAGTTTCCCCAAAACAGAAATCCTCAGGGGGAGAAGCTGAAGGAATGGATTCTTCAGCATCAGAATCCTCATAAGGCGGGAAAGAATATTCCTGATCAGAAGAAGAAACTGAGGAAACAGAAGCCTGATCAGAGGAATCATAATAAACATCCTGCCTTGGCCTTTTGTCTGGAGGGGGATGAGAACCCCTAATCATAGTAAGTAAATCCTCCGCCATCTTGAGTAACTGTTTCTGTGACTTGGGAACTGGTTCAGAAGAGGCCTGTGTTGAAGTCTTTGATTTAGAAGGAGTCTTTGCCTTAGTCTTTGGCTTTGCCTTTACTAGTAGCTGAGTAGGCCTGAAAACCCCTTCGGAAGCCGGTACCTGCACAGCGGCTCCGGACCCATCCGAAGGAGCATTGTCCGAAGGTCCTGCAACAGAAATATTTAAAGGCCTGGTTGGCTCCTCATGAGAGTCAGTTTCGGCCATCGGTTCTGAAATGGCCAACGACAGGGGCTGCAAAAGCACCTCACCGACGACGGATGAACCTGAAGCTGGGTCCGCTTTTGCGCTATCATCAGATTTGGACCTCGGAGGCCTGTCTTTATCCTTGCGATGTTTGTGAACTCCAGTAGCCGGGACCGTATCAGACGACATTTTGTAGTTAAAGCGTCTACCGAAGTAATGAAATGCAAAATCGTACCGTCGCTTAATTGTACGTTGATTGAATCTAGCACAAAACCGACAACTAGCTACGTCGTGGTCAGGGCCTAAGCAAGGAATACAGTAAGAATGAAAATCCTTATGAGGTATTTGCTTCCCACATGAAATGCAATTATTAACTTTTTCTGACATCGGAGTGGAGCAAGAAAAAAGTTTCCCCAACGGGGTACTTAGCTTTGAGTGGAGAAGAAAGTCTTCAGACCGAAAAATATCAGAAAAATTCGTCAGGAGTCAGCCGACCGGCACTTGAACTGCTATCACCGCACGGCAAGAAAGACTGGAGAAGATGGCGTCGGCTGTCAGCTTTATACTCCTGGCGCTCTGACGTCAGGGAGCATGGTTGAACAGCCGACGCCGGACCCAGACTTTGGGATTCTGGCCGACAGAGGGCTGCCTGCCGGCAGGGGAGAACCCTACAGTCATGACTGCAACAGTGAAACACGATGAACATCCAAAAAATTCTGGCTGTCCAGAGGAGAATCCAGCAATTTAGCTTTGACATCCTCAGGAAAGGAGTGGACATCTCCATGCTTAGAAAGAAGAGAACACACAACTCATCATGTGTGTGTGACAGTTAATAGCCCTAAAGACCAAAGTGACAGAAGTATACACACCTTCTTACCATACCTGTCCATGGCCCTGATATCTATATTAGTAGGCAATAATTTAGGGGAGGATAGCTATTTGGTAAAGCTTGTCAGTAGAGAGGGAAATAACAGAAGGATCAGTCATCTTAGAACCCCCCCCCCATTTAAAATGCTGCATCATTTTAACAAGATCCCCAAAAGAAAGTTCCTCTGAAGGAGAATGGAAAGTGAATCCTCTTCACCGGAAGCCACGGTTAAAGGAGAGCAGATTTTAGAGGAATAGGCTAAAGATTCTTTATCAAAATACAGACTCTCACTCTCGGAGGAAGAAGCTATCTGCTGCTTTGAAGCAGTAGAAAAAAAGGCCATTGCTTAGAAAACCAGAAGTGGGCCCTGTGCAAGCCCTCACCCGATGAGAATTCTCGGCTTTGACTTGCAAGCCTGATACAAAAACTTTACAATGCTATCAGAAGAAACCACTTGAGACCAGCATCAGACTCCATCTCTACTGTGGTACAGCACACTTCTCAATCTTAGATTATAATTAGTAGCAATTTATCAGGTAAAGAATTTAACTGTGTTCCCTATTATGGAAACTAGGGATTTCTTTCCATAACTGAGGTCATATTCTTTTCTGTTGGTCCGACTACCATAAGGGCCAAAGACAGATTCCTCTCACTGGAAGAATACAGGGCAGAAGCCACCAATGTAGAGGCAAACTCTGAAGGGGATTCAGATTGGGGGGGGGGCTTAGCTGTGGACTACTGATCGCCTGTTTTATGAAAAGATGCAAAATTCTACGAATTTTTCCGCCTCAGTTTCTGATGAGTCTTGGGCGACTATGAATGACTCCAGCAATAACCGCCTGGCAATGACAAACTGCTACACTACAGGTACAAGTGGCAATTAGAGACGCTAAGCAAAGATCCAGTGCAATGTCACTGAAAGTCCAGTTACATGCGATACAGTCAACATTTCAAAGAAATTAGAAATCTGCTGATGACACCACAACTACAGCAGTGGTAATGGAAAGAAATAGTAGTCTTTAGCATAATGTGGTCGTGCAAAAAAATGACAGGAAGCAAAGTACAGTTGTGTACCTACCATAAATATAGATGTGAATGTATTCACTGTTGCAGTCATTACACTTAGGTTATCCTGCTGGCAGGCTACCTGCAGTCGGCCTGAATTCCAAAGTCTTGGTCCAGCGTTAGTTGCTGTCGCCTCTTCTCTGACATCAGTGCGCCAGGGGTATAAAAGATGCAGCCGACGCCATTTTCTTCAGCTTTTCTTGCCCCAGATGTCAGGTGCCCCTAAAAGGGTAGGCTAAAAAAAATTCTGCCAATAAAAATGCATACACTAACCTAAACATTACCTTCATCTACAAGCAAATACACCACATAGGCTGTATAGAATAGAGAAGTACAGATAAGTCCCAGCAATGAAAGGGGGATAGTGGGAGGGTAAACTGGACTGCAACAGTGAATACACTCGAACATCTACATTTATGGTAGGTACACAACTGTACTATGTTCATAGTGTTTCACTGTTGCAGTCATTACACTTGGGTTGAATCCCAAAGCTAAGGTTGGTTGGCTGGGCCTAAACAGAATTAGGAGTGGCTATGAGGCCCTGCAGTGGCAAAGCCTGCTCTGAATTTAGAGTAAAGAGGTAAGTGGCAGTGCCTTGTAAAAGTGTGCACTGAAGTCCAAGTTGCAGCCTCCAAAATATCCTTGGTTGGTACTCCTCTGAGGAAGGCTGCCGATGTGGCTGCTGCTCTGGTTGAATGTGGCCTAATGCCCTTAGGCATTGATTTGCCATGTTGTGAATAGCAGAAAAGAATGCAGTGGCCTATCCATTTTGAAATAGTCTGCTTTGAGATAGCTTTTCCTTGCGATCCTGCATCATATGCCACTAAGAGTTGCTCAGTCTTTCTGAGGTACTGCCTTAGCAGTGGATGTGAGAAAATAGGTGGGTTCGTATTGTAATGAGCTGAAATGGCACTAGCATGGATCTTAATTGATGAGAAGGATAAGCCTTTGTCCAGCATCTCAGTTAGGTATTGTAAAATCTGAGGAATATTTGGTACGAGCGGCTGTTCCGATGGCATTATATAATTAAATCTTCGGCCAAAGTAATGAAAGGCAAAATTGTACCGAAGCTTAATAGTGTGTTGGTTAAATTTAGCACAAAACCGACTAGCAATGTCGTGGTCAGGGCCTAGGCAAGGAATACAGTACGAATGAAAATCCTTATGAGGTATTTGCTTCCCACAAGAAATACAATTCCTTTTTCTGACATTGGTCTGGAGCAAGAAAAAAGTTTCCCCAACGGGGTACTTAGCTTTAATGAGGACTTCGGATCTGAAATTAGATCTTGAAAATCTCAGGAGTCGGCCGACCGACACTTGCAAACTGCTTTTGCTTTGGGCACTGAGTGGCAAAAAAGACTGAAGAAAATGGCGTCTGCTGCATCTTTTATACCCCTGGCGCACTGACGTCAGGGAAGAGGCAACAGCAACCGACGCCGGACCAAGACTTTGGAATTCAGGCCGACTGCGGGTAGCCTGCCAGCACGATAACCCAAGTGTAATGACTGCAACAGTGAAACGCTATGAACATCTGGAGATTGAAGCAAAAAAGTGCAGTTATATTCTGGGAACGACGCATGATTTTCAGCCCAACTCTTCAAGTTAGCCATCCAATGCTTTTAGCTGGCAGCCTAGCCTAGCACAACATTAGCACCCAGAACTCTACTCCAGCAAACTGGATTGCCAAGTTGCTGCTGCTGCACTAAAGTAAGATGCTGCATATAACCTTGGGCACTACATATACAGGTCTGAAATTTAATAACTTCACTGTGTTCTAGTATTACAAGCACTAGATGAAACATTGGGCTTAATCAGATACACAGCTCTCTTACTGAACTTTTTATATTTTCACCAGCTTTTATAGGCATGGTTCATAACCATCTGAAGACATATGCAAGACTTCTCAATATCAGGTCATCTCCAAATTGGTCTGCCACCTCACATATGGTACCAGACAGCTCTTCAGAATTTTTAATGCCCTCACCTTGTAATCTAGGATTTTAGCTCCTGTCACGTTATTAGATCTATACACATCACAACTGAGTAATTTGTGAAGAAAGCATATGCTCATGTCTTCAGCAACTACATGCAAACTTTTTACCCATTGTGCATCTTCAGAAACTCTCATAATTCAGAGTACAGTCAGTAACACTGAAATCAGAAGGAACTGATGGAGGAAAAGCGGACATCTTTTCTTCACAGCAGCGTAAGGAAGGGAGCGATTCTCAGAGAATAAATCGTCCGAAAGGACAGCTCTTCCCAGTCACTGAGAGCAGCTGTCAGTGTGCAAATGTCTAGAGACACAGCTATTCTTCCAGACAGCAGAGGAAATAAAATGATAGTCAATGTGTAACTGCCCCCTAAGCAGGCTGCTTCGGTTCTCAAAGAGGACGTACAAGTGAACTTTCTCCAGCATATACTTAGCCTCAAGGAACAACTTTTGTTTTCAAATAGGAAGACTGTTTGGCACGAGTCCATCCTCAAAGGGAAGATCGCGGTCTCAGGAAGGGAGACTAACTTGTACCCACTCTACAACTGCTCTTCTCCTGAATATTCAGTGTGTGCAGTACCAATGAAGGAAGTCGTGAACCTACTGGATGCACAACGTACGTTACAGCTCACTCAGTGAGTGGGTACTCGTATGTCACCAGCCTCACCAAGTACTGAGTCATAAAATTATTTTCATTACTTCAGATGGGGAAGGCTTTTGATACCAGTTGGTGGAGGGCATACACTGCTCGCATTGTAGATGGTTTAAACAATTTGAACACTGAGAAAAATAAAATGGCACAGTAAATGAAATAACATTTACACACACAAATCCAAAAAGAGCATGGAGGCCAAAGTGAGGATGATATCTAAACAGTGGCTATAAACAGATATCTGACATGCGAGACCAGAAAAGCAGTTCAGCAGTGCAACAAAGCGATAATACACATGAGAAACCGCATCTGCATAAAACGATACTAACACAACAGATGCTTCAGTGAATGCTTCTGTAAATTAAAATCTTGGATACAGCAACCCTGCCACATACTTCACAACCACAAAAACATAGCACAGTGACATATACTTGGGAAATAACAAGCTGCTGTTTTGTGGCTAGAAGTAGCTTTATGGCTTGCTAAGTTTCTGCATTTAGTGAAAAAAAGCTATTTACAGACCTCCAGCTCTGCAAGATGAGCATGAGTGACCAGCGCTTTACTGTACAGTTTGCTCTGTTATAGGGGGCTCCTCCCATCTATGATAACCTCACAACAGAAAAATGATTACTGCATTGTCTTTTCAAGACTTGCACAAAGAGATCAAAGCAGCAATTAAAAAAAGGAAATGGTATGATGTTGTGCACATTCAAGAAGCAGCAGGTAAACCATACACAAGTACTCCTTCCACAATACAGTCTGTGCTTTAAATGGTACTTTTCTGTTATCGGGGCAACACTTGTAATGAACGCTTACCATGCGCTTGCAATGATTTGATAGCTGCTGCTGACGATCCTCACTGGTTCAGTACAATTTCATAAATTTTACTACAACCGGACCAAAATTACTACGCAAAAACAGATACTTTCTGCAAATCTGCAAAATGAGAGACATCTGGGAGTTATACCTCTCCCCCTGTATGCGGTGGTATTGTGGACAATGTCAAAAAGAATGGGGGGTGACGGGCAAACATCCAAGTCAGGGACAGATTTTAAATATTGCTGGTAAAAACTCAGGCGGGAAACATCTGGCCATCATGCGAAAATCTGGATTGGTGTGAGACTAAATTATGTGTACAGAACAGGCACGGACAGACACACACGCGCACAACACACGCGCACGAACACACACACACACACACACGAACACACACACACGAACACACACACACGAACACACACACACGAACACACACACACACACACGAACACACACGAACACGAACACACACGAACACGAACACACACACACACGAACACACACACACACGAACACACACACACACACACACACACACACACACACACACGAACACACACACACACACACACACACACACACACACACACACACACACACACACACACACACGAACACACACACACACACACACACACACACACACACACACACACACACACGAACACACACACACGAACACACACACACACACACACACACACACACACACACGAACACACACACACACGAACACACACACACACACACACACACACACACACACGAACACACACACACACGAACACACACACACACGAACACACACACACCTCCATTTTATTAGGGCAGGAAAGCAGTTTAGATGTGTAGCAGGTTCTTTTTACTGTAATACTTACAAGACTTACAGAACTTAGGAACAGCGTTGCTGAACATATTAAGAAAAATCTCACCAAATGTTTCTCACTCACTCCCTTAAGCAGGCTGTCCAGATTTCCCACACCACTTACTCAAAAGTGATATGATTTGGTGACGAACAAAGATCCAAGTCAGGGCCAGATTTTAAATATTGCTGTTACAAAGGTGAAAAACAGAATGTCAATATTTTCTTACTTCAACACTCGATTTGCCAGAAAGCCATCATTTTTTTGTTCTATATACATAGCACAATCACTTCGTGCGTGCGGTAGCGTGTTAGAAGTGTCGCCCCGATAACACAAAAGTACCCTTTAAACCAATTATTTCAGGAAACAGCACACTATCAGCAGTGTACGCCTCATATTTAAATATCAACAGATCCACTTAGTCCTGTGTTAATCAAAAGAAGAACATGCATGAAGTCTTTAAATGACAGCAGATCTGCTCTCTGCACCCATACATTGATGCAGATGTGGCTTAACAGAGTCCAGGATCCTTGGACTGTCTGCCTGCTAAAGTGTACACCCTCCTCCCCTGGGCAGATGAATCTGTAGCAACACAAAAAGGTCCTTTGGAATATCCCACCACACCAGATATTCTGAGTAAAAAATGAAATAATTTACATGCTGAAATCACCATACTTTGAGTGTTTGGTGCAGAAGCTCTGTGTGAATGTGGAATGTATTTACAATGAAGAAGCATGTACATGCAGTCTGCCATTAGGAAAAAAAAAGGTTCAAAGGTGCAGTGAGGACAGAAAATACACAACTTAAATTACTGTTCCCATCCTTTTGAATGGCAAAGAGGTCTGTGTTCTGCTACACAGGGATCATTCTATAAAACGTAATGCTTGTGCAAGGAAAAACTGACTTTTTCACATTTAGAATCACTCCTAAAGTGCAATGGCGCAGAATCAGTCTGCTGGTGCTACATGGAAACTTCAGAAGAGATAACTGTGGTTTTCTGTAGCCAGGGCAGTGCTGCAAGCATGGATGTGCACTTCTAACATACTAGGGGGCTAAATGCGTGAATGTGCACTTCCAACATACTAGGGCTGAATGCATGAATATGCACCTCTAACATACCAGGGCTGTGGTGATTCCAAAGGACACTGCTTGTATTGGAACACAGACTCATACAAGAACACAGAAATCATATTTTTATGCAGGAGGGGTATCATCAGATCTACAGGGTACATCCAATCTTCTCAGAATGAGTATGGAGGAGACATGGAAAGCTGACCATGTGAATGGACTGTATGGACACTAAGGAGTTCAGACAAAGCTGGAACTGTGTGCGATCATGTGGTTGAGTGGTACCGATTGCATGTTGAAAAACTGGATACCACATTGTGAGAAAAGAAAGACAGAATGGCAGTCTGCTTAGTGGTCCCACAGGTATTCATTTTATTTATTTGACATTTTAACTAGGTTTGTCCAACTGAGCTAAAAGTCCATTTTCAGTGGAGACCTAAGGAGAAAAGCTCCAGTGCAATAAAAAGGAAAACAAAAAATAAATAGTGAAGGGATGGTGACATTATATAAACAAAAATGAGATACAAGTTGTTACATAACATGGCAAGTACAAAGAAAATCCAAAAAATGAAACCTAACAGAGATAAATTGTTACATAGTATGGAAGACATACAAACTTAAAACATGAAATATTACATTAAGTTGCAACAGAGAATAAAATATAAAACTTAAGTACAAGTTGAGGTATCAAATATTTCAGTGGTACAGAGATAAACCAAAGTTGAGAATTCATAACAGTATATATATATATATATATATATATATATATATATATATATATATATATATATATATATATATATATATATATATAGACAGCAGTAACAGAAATGAATGTCAGCTGCATAGACACTGGGTGGACAAAGGAAGTGGGTAGACTGACAAAAAAATGGTGGCAATCATTGGACAGACTGGTGTGGCGGTACCAACACTAATACCACAGACATGAATGAAGGTCTGCAAACAAAAGGTGATGTGCTGACTCTGGCAGCAATGACTAAAGGTGGTAGTGTCACAAAAGAAAATGCAGCCATTACAGCTAAGGTCAGAACAACCAATGCTGCCCCCAAACCTTGGGGGGCAGGGGTATGAGTCCTCGGAGATATTTTACTTTCTAATTTTTTAAAACCACAAGGAGAGTGTGCTACAACGGAAGAGGAGAGAGAAGAATGTGGGCTCAATTCCTACATAAGATGATTCTCCTGTTCTGAAGACCACAACAAGGGTAGGTAATTAACTTCAGTGCTCTCTACTGCTCCAAGGATTCCTCTTTAGCTTAATTGTAGGGATGCTACAAATATTTCTGAATCCAAAAGGGATATTATGTTTTTCTTGGTTTTTGGGCTCTCCTTCACATGAAGGTTTCAGAACAAATTCTGACTGCTTTAAGCCAAACTCCTTCAAGGTCTTTTGAGATGTCTGCTAAATGGTTTCATTTCTGGGTTTACAAGAGGAAGCAACAGGTGGTACAGTTGATAAACTTGCTCCACATTCAGAGAAAGGCAAAACTTTGGACAAAAAAAAATGTTTGACTGACTGCAGCAATCATCACTAAGCATTGTGTTCTGTTCCTAAAGGTAGCAAATAAAATGTTGGGTCTTACTATAACTTGGTATCTGTTGTCTATCTTCATTCCTCCTCATGGCAGGGTCTCAGAGATTTCCTATACTCTGGAACAAGCTACCCATCTATGTCAAGAAAAATTCCTCATTAGCACTCTTCAAGAAAAATCTTGAGTGGATGGGAAATAGGAAATGCACCCCGGGGATCACTTCTGTGGCTCTGCTCGACAGGGGCACAGGAAATTAACTTTCTTGGGTGGCGTAAGCCAGAGAACCTTGTTGGCTAGGCTTACTTAGACCCTTGCGCCGATAGCCTAATACCTATCTATGAACCTATTAATGAAAAGGAACCTTCTCTCTTTATGAGACCTAGAGAGGTCCATCTGCAATGAATGGCAGGACAGAGCACCTACCTTATCAGTAGTTACACTGCAGAAACATACTCGACATTACTGTGGTCATGAATGAAGGCCAGGACACTACGTCTAGCTTGTAATACCTTCCAAATATATGACCAAACAGTGGCAGCATTAATTGCAGTCTGAAGTTTGGCTGAATTTTAATCTTTTCTGCATCTCACCATTTTATCTTGCACCTGCTCTCTCATTACTTTTTCTGTGTAAGATGCTTAAACTTCAGAACTCTAAATACCTTTAATAAGTAAATGTTGTTGTGTCTTTCGGCTTTTCCCAGTTAGGGGTCGCCACAGTGGAACTCCGGTCCGCTAATGATTGGTAGTTGATTTTTACATGCAGAGTTACCAGCCCTGACACACAACCTTCAACGAAGGTACGCCCATTCACGCATGTCTCCACGCAGAAGATGCTCTAGCTGAGAATCGAACCGGACAGCGTCTTACTGTGAGGCGACAACGCTACCGCAGCACCACCACCGCAGACACCTTTAATAAGTAAATAACTAACTAAAATGCCATTTTGAATGAAGGCTGTAAAAGTAGACACTGCTCTGGTAGAACGTGCTTCAGGAACACATTGTAGAGCGTTGTCATATTAAGTATGACAAAAGGAAATGCCACTTCCAAAAAAAAAGTAAAATGGAAAGTCAAGAATGGCGTTCTTTCAAAACGTTTCTTTTCTCAATCTTTTGCAAAGAAAACAAAAAGTTGATCATTTTTGTCAATAGTTCAAGTTGTATCAGCACAGTACCTGAGCTGTCTATGGAAACCCATACAGTGAATGGCGTATTCTCTCTGACAGAGGATAACTAGTTAGGCACTATCAGGTGAACTGGCTGATTCCAGCTACTGTCAGTACCCTTTTTGTGTAGTACACAGAGGATGGTTTGGGCAACTCTCTTCATGGCATGCCAAGGAGGAATGCTTACGGGACAATATATTCACATGTTAATTCTCCAGTATTCCTTACTGGACTAGTCAGTGTACAAACAAATTGTAGTGCATGGAGCACCACAATTACGCTCCAAAACAGTAAAAAAGATAACTTGTAAAGCACATCTGCAGCATGAGAACTGACCGTAACAGGGCTTTCAGATGTGTGTAACAATTTGTACACACCCACTATGCATTCTTACAGTCAAGTCTAATCCAAGGGATGTTCGCTCACTCTGAACTATCAGCTTATCTCATACTTTTTGCCCATGAAACTTTACGTCACTCGCTAAGTAACCTAGAGCAGTATTTAAAAACTGCTCTCATTTCTTTCTCCATCAATGTTATTTAAATGCTGTCTGTGGGACAGCACTTGCTAAATGCTTTAATGGCTTTCAAATCGGTAAAACACAATGCGCTTTTTCCCCCTTTTATAAAGTACAGTTTTGTACCTACCATAAATGTAGATTTTCGAGTGTATACCCTGCTGCAGTCATCACACTAGGGTTATCCTGTAGTCAGGTGGTCCCGCAGTCGGCCTGAATTCCAAAGTCTTGGTCCGGCATCGGTTGCTGTCGCTTCTTCCCTGACGTCAGTGCGCCAGGGGTATACAAGAGGCATCCGATGCCATTTTCTTCAGTTTTTCTTGCCGTGCGGTAGGCGCCTCACTGAAAACCAGTGACCGGCCCAGCCGGGCCTTGGAGTCTGGCTTGGATCTAGGCTGCCTGTCTTTATCTTTGCATTTTTTATGCACGCCGGTAGTCGGTTGCTCCGACGGCATAGTGTAATTAAATTTCCTACCGAAGTAGTGTTGTGCGAAATCAAAGCGTCGCTTTATAGTTCGCTTATTGAACTTAGCACAAAACCGACAGCCAGTGACGTCGTGGTCTGGGCCTAGGCAAGGTATACAAAAACAATGAAAGTCCTTATGAGGTATTTGCTTCCCACAAGAAATGCAATTGTTAACTTTTTCTGACATCGGATGGAGGCAAGAAAAGGTTCCCCAACGGGGTACTTAGCTTTGAAGACTTTGGACTGAAACTTTATTCGAAAATTTCAGGTGTCGGCCGACCGGCACTTGCGAACTGCTTCTGCTTCGGGCACCGCGCGGCAAGAAAGACTGAAGAAAATGGCGTCGGATGCCTCTTATATACCCCTGGCGCACTGACATCAGGGAAGAAGCGACAGCAACTGACGCCGGACCAAGACTTTGGAATTCAGGCCGACTGCGGGAACGCCTGACGACAGGAAAACCCTAGTGTGATGACTGCAGCAGGGTAACACGATGAACATCTGGTAGTACATGAAGTAGAGACAATTTCATGCACTGCAGTTGGTAATTGGTTAGGATCAGTGAGACTCTAGCCTGTGTGATCTCAGCATGGGCGCCAAGATTCACCTCTGGAGCTTCGTTCTCTAGGTGAATTTATTGGCATCCATGTCTCAATCACATAATAAAGGTCATGCTCGGAGAACCAAGCATAAAGTACACTTGTGTATACTTACCGCAAATGTAAATGTCCGAGTGTATTCACTGTTGCAGTCATCACATTTGGGTCATTTGCCTGCAGGTAGCCCTCGGCCGGCCTGAATGCCAGAGTCTTCGTATTTCTGCTTCGGATGCTGTCACTTGTTCCATGACGTCAGGGGTATAAAACATGCAGCTGATGCCATTACATCAGTTTTTCTTGCCCCAGATGTCAGGTGCCCCCACAATAGGAAGCAATTATATGGTATGGAACACCCCCAGCAAAAAGCAAATACACATGACATAATATATGCCAGACATGAAGGAAAGGTAGAGCCAAGAGAAGTCAAGTGGCTGGAGGGAGGGTAACCAGGACTGCAACAGTGAATACACTTGAACATCTACATTGTGTGGTGCAGTGGTTAGCATTGTCACTTCACAGCAAGAGGTTCTCCAGTTCGATCCTCAGCTGGGGTGCCTTTTGTGCAGAGTCTGCATGTCCCTTATGTGATCGTGTGGGTTTTCTCCAGGTGCTCCGGTTTCCTCCCACATCCCAAAGACATGCTGCAGGTGGATTGGACACACTAAATTGGCCCTAGGTGTGAGTGCGTGTGTGTGCACCTTCTGTGGAAATTTGGGCGCCAGGCTGGCAACTCAACACTGTAAAGCTCCACTACCAATCATGAGCGGACAGGTGATCCGCTGTGGCGACCCCTAACCGGGAAAAGCTGAAAGATGAAGAAGTATACAACTGTACTATGTTCTTCGTGTTTCACTGTTGCAGTCATCACATTTGGGTTGATTCCCAAAGCTAAGGAAGGGTGGAGGCAGTCAGAGTACTGGGGCTAGCAATCAGGCCCTTTAAGACTGCTGTGGCAAATCCAGCCCTGGATTTAGAAAAGATAGGCAGGTGGTAATGCTTGGTGAAAGTATGTATCGAGCTCCAGCTAGCAGCTTCCAGGATGTCCCTGGTAGGGACTCCTCTGAGAAATACCGTACAGGTAGATGCAGCCCTGGTGGAATGTGATCTTGTCCCCTGTGGGGTAGGTTTTTCATGGTGCTTGTAGCAGAAATGGATGCAATGGGCTATCCATTTGGAAATGGTTTGCTTTGAAATGGCCTTTTCCTCTGACCCTGTAGCAAAGTTAACTAGCAGCTGGTCAGATTTTCTGAGAGGCTTAATTCTGTCCAAATAGAATCTAAGCTGTCTGTGCACGCCCAGAGAATGCAGTATCCTTTCCCCCTTATTCTGGAGGATTAGGGAAAAAAGTAGGCAAATGAATGGACTGGTTTAGAGCCACACTAGACACCACCTTGGGCATAAAGGATGGATTAGTCTTGAGGGAAACCCTGTCCTCATGGAAGATAATGAAGGCTAGAAGAAAGGTTGTTTTCCAAAAAAAGGAATTTCAACTCTGCTGTACTAGCTGGTTCAAAGGGGGAAGAGTGAGTTTTTCCCACTACAAAGTTAATGTCCCAGGCTGAAGTGGGAGCTCTCCTGGGGGGGGGGGCTTATATTTGTGGCCCCTCTAAGGAATTGTTTTAGCAGGGGATGAGAGAAGAGGGGGTGGCTCAGTATTACAATGTGCTGAAATGACAGAGGCATGAATCTTAAATGAAGAGAAAGATAGGCCCTTGTGGAGCATTTCTGTTAAATAATCTAGAATATGAGGTAAGCTGGGCACCGTTGTGCCCATCCCCGGAGCCTGGCTCCAGGAACAGTATCTTTTACACTTTTCGGAATAGGATTTTCTAGTACTAGGCCTCCTTGCCTCAAGAATGACATCCAGCACCTACTTACTGAGGGTTGTTAGAGGTGAGCTCAGGGAATTAGCCAGGCTACAAGGTTCAGGGTTTGAAGCTGAGGGTGCAGAATCTGGCCCACCTGCTGGGACAGCAGGGAAAGGGATCTGCGGCAGGTGCCATGGTTGCACAGTACTGTCAGACTGCGCAAAAGGGGCTACCAGTGCTGGCGTGGCCAGTCTGGGGCAATCAGTGTTGTACTTGGTTTGTCCTGTTTGATCTTTAGTAGAACCTTCGAGAGAAGAGGCAGAGGGGGAAGGCATAAATTGAGCGGTTTTCCCAGGTAAAGGACAGGGCATCCACTTTCCAAGCTTGACTGTGGGGAGTTCTGGTGCAGAATTTGTTCAATTGGTAGTTCCGAGGGGAGGCAAACAGGTCTACCTCTGGTGTCCCCCATTTGTTCAAGAGCTTGAATATTTTTAGTTCCAGTTTCCATTCGTGTGGGTCCATGAGATTTCTGCTTAAGTCGTCTGCCAGTGAATTTAGTTTGCCTGGCAGGAATTGAGCTTGCAGTTTCACTTGGTAGCTCAAGGCTGTGTTCCACAGAGCCATGGCTAGTCTGCAGAGTGGGTAGGAGTGGGTTCATCCCCTGCTTGTTTTGTACCATATAACTGTGGTGTCTGTCTTTACCAATAGTTGTCCTGGAGGAATAAGGTTTTTGAAGGCTGTCAGAGCTAACATTTCTTTTTGATTGATATGCAGGTGCATCTGTTTTGGGTTCCATTTGCCATGAATGCACTGCCCTGCCATGTGAGCCCCCCATACACAGTCTGATGAGTGTGTTGTTAGGGTTTGGATGGCAGGTGGTAGAGTGAAAGGGAGTCCCTTGTTGCAGTAGCAGGCCTCTGCCCACCAAAGGAACTCTGCTCTTAGACAAGGAATGATAGGAATCACTGATTTCAGGTCCTGAGAATGCTGGCACGATAGACTTTTTAGATACCATTGAAGTTTCCTCATGTGCAGTCTTGCATATGGAATTACCAGAATGCAAGAGGCCATGAACCCCAGGGTTTGCAGGATTTTCCTTGCAGATAGCTGGGTTTTTGTGGCCAGTAGGTTATCAAATAAACTTGTTTCTCCGGAGTGAGGAATGCCATCTGGGAAGTTGTGTTCAAGTTTGCTTCCAGGAATACAATCTGTTGGCAGGGTACTAGGTGTGATTTCTTCTCATTGATTGTGTACCCCAGTGAGGTTAGAAGTCTCTTTACAAATGCCACGTGTTGTAATAGCAAGTCCTGACTTTCTGCCTGAATCAGGCAACCAAGTATGGGTAAATCTGAATATTTCTCTGCCTGCAAAATGCAACGGCTGGAGCTAGGCACTTTGTGAATACCCTGGGCGCAGTTGATAAGCCAAAGGGAGGTGCAGAGAACTGATAGTGCATGCAGCCCCCCCTGAAACATAGGTATTGTCTGCAGGATTCCCTTACTGGGATGTGCAGGTAAGCTTCTTTCAAGTCTAGGGTTGCCAGCCAGGCATCCTTGGCTAGCACAGGAAGAAGCTGTTGAGTTAGCATTTTGATTCTTGGAACTACCAGAAAGGTGTTGAGAATAGACAAGTCCAGGATAGGATGCCAGGAGTTTTCTTTTCTGGGAACCAGGAACAGTCTTGAATAAAAAACCTTGTCCCCTTTGTTCTGCTGGGACAGGTTGAATAGCCCTGATACTGAGGTGAGAGAGAGCGAACTTGTTTTTGGGCCTCCGCCCACTGATTTGGGGGGAGATCTGGCCATCCACTTGGTGTTGGGAGTGAGTGGAAGTGTAATCTGTATACTAGGGAAACAGTTTAAAACCCATTTGTCCTGGGTAATGAATTTCCAGTTTTTTGCATGTAGGGCGAGCATTCCTCCTAAGGGAGCAAGTAGTTGAGCAGGGCTTGGAAGAGTTATGGATAAGTCATTCTTCCATTTTTCCACAGGGGGTGGCTTACTACTCCCTGCTCTGGAAGTGGGAGCCCGCCACTGCTTAGATCTGTGCATAGCATGAGACTGAAATCTTGGTGGTCTGCTGCTCCTGGGTTTGGACTGAAAAGGCCTGGAGGACAGGAAAAGACCAGTTCTTTGAAGACCAATGCCTACTGAATCTAGGTGGCTGTACTTGTAAGAAATCTTTAACAGTTTGCATATATTTAGCTTTTTCCTCCATCCTTTTGAGGACTTCTACTTTGTTGCCAAAAAGGAGACTTGGTTTAAGGGTGCATCCAGTAATTTAGCTTTAACATGATCTGGCAAGTTTTGTTCCTTAAGCCAAGCATGCCTTCTAAGTACAGACCCAGTGACAGCAGCCCTGCAAGATGCTTCTATAGCATCAAAACCACATTG
The DNA here is from genome assembly GCF_019279795.1 of Protopterus annectens. Lineage (NCBI taxonomy): Eukaryota > Metazoa > Chordata > Ceratodontiformes > Protopteridae > Protopterus > Protopterus annectens. The sequence goes on from NC_056746.1 coordinate 1,379,640,967, forward strand.
CAAAGTATGTTTACCAACTTGTTCAGCAGAATGCATTAACTCTTGCAAATCTTTGAGTTCAGCACAGTCAGGAATCAACAAAATCTTCTGTTTAAGTAGTCCCATAATATGCTGCTGATACTTTAACATATGAAACTGGCAATTTAACGCCCTAATGGAAAAAGTAGCAGACGTGTATACCTTCTTACCCCATCTGTCTAAAGCTCGAGTCCCTATCAGAAGGGGTAGGATTTTTGGCAGTAGTAGCCTTAATGCCTTTAGGTCCTTGGGAAATGGTCTTTAGATCCGCAGTAGGATTCTTGAAGAGGAATTTGAGAGTCATGTACTCTGTAGTACGTGAAAGGTTTACTGGGAGCTGGAGGCAAAGTGTCTGGGGTAAGGCTGGATTCCAAGAAAACATCACCTACAATCTTCAGAACAGGAGGGGGTAGCTAGAGGCCTGTGTTGAGGCAGGAGTAAAAATTCCCCAAGTCCCTTTTTGGACTCAGAACAGTCCTGGCTTTCCCAGCGGAAATGCTCCCTAAGGGTATGCAAGGTTTCACCAAAAGAAAAATCTTCTGGAGGGGAAGCAGAGGGAATGGAATCCTCTGTATCAGAATCCTCATAAGTAGAGAAGGGCAAATCCTGGCAGTCAGAAGGAGCAGAGATATCAGATTCCTGATCAGAAAAATTAGAAAGAAAATCAGTTCTAGGTCTCAGAGGGGGAAGGCTGGCTTCCCCTAATTAAGGTAATAAGGTCTTCAGCCATTCTAATAATTTGTTTTTGAGACATATGGGCCTGAGAATGTGGTTTGGTCTTCAGTTTTCTAGGCATAGTGTGAGCTTTAGGCATAGTGTGAGCTTTAGGCCTAAGGAATTTGCTATTTCTAGGTTGAAACGAAGTAGTCTGTTTAATATGAAAGTAGGTAGGCCTGAATACACCCTCAGAAGCCAGTGCTTGCACAGTGGCTCCGGACCCATACAAGGTAGAGACATCCGCAGGTTCCATAGTCGAAAAAACATCTCGCGGCATACCGGACTGCAAATGGGTCTCAGTAGAGGCCTGTGAATCTGTAGTATCAGGGGCTGCGAAAGAGCATCACTGAGTACCGGCGGACTGGCGACTAGCTTAACGGAAGAGTCGTCAGCAGTTTTGGACCTAAGCAGTCCGTCTCTGTCTTTATCTTTACATTTTTTCAGATCATCAGTAGTCGGATGGCTTAATGAAGCCATTTCAGAGTACAGAGATCGAGAACGGAAGTATTTAGCTACAAAAATAGCCCAACTAATAGTTCGGGCGTTGAACAAGGCACAAAACTGACAGCGAGGGATGTCGTGGTCTGGGCCTAAACAGGTGATGCAGTAACAATGAAAATCTCTATGAGGTATTTGCTTTCCACAGGCAAGACAATTGTTAATTTTTTCTGACATCTGTTAGAACAAGAAAAAAGGATCCCCAATGGGGTACTTATCTTTTTGAAGACTTCAGGTCTGAAACTCAAAAACAAAAATTTCAGGAGTCGGCCGACCAGCACCTGTGAACTGCTTCTGCTTCAGGCACCACATGAAAGACTGATGTAATGTCATCGGCTGCATGTTTTATACCCCTGACGACCTGACATCATGGAAGAAGTGACAGCATCAAATGCAGAAATCCAAAGACTCTGGTATTCAGGCCGGCTGAGGGCTACCTGCAGGTAGATAACCCAAATGTGACGACTGCAACAGTGAAACACGAACAACATCCATCTACAGCTACTCCTCAATGCAGTCAGGTATGCAGATGTGCAATCTGGATTATATTTGGTTTTCTCTATTTTACTGTATTCCATAAAAAGTACTGTACTGACTTACTTTGATATGTAACTCTGAGGCTGTTCCTAATATTTGTCCAGGTAGAATTCTACTACCTTGATAATCAAAACTAAATAATTAAAAATCTCAGACGTCATTCTCAAGGATGTGAGACACCAGAAACAAAGCCTTCCAAGAAATGCAAATTTTAAATCTTTCTAAGCTGTGGGCTCAAAGGTGGACAGAGTCTCTCTGACAAAATATACATTAAATAGAGGTACCAGGTCTCTGAAATGGGACCTCAGAAGGAAAGTACCTCTAAGAAATTATTTACTTTGAAGGAAAGCCAACATGAAAATTGTTGAATACTGCTAAATGAACTTTGACCAACGAACAAGAGACCAGAGTCATAGATTTCTGAAAAGTATTGCAAAACGTGCTTAACTGTGGCCAGAAAGGGATCTGGATCTTCTTCCATTCCCCCAACATGAAAACCTTTGCAGCTTGGCTCTGTACTTCCCTTGGTGTGGAACGTCTCTGCAAAAGAGATGCAATATAAATGACATCTGATACAGTAACGAATGGAATTGGGGCAACTAAGTTATTAGCTTAATGGCATGAAGGTGCAGACAGGACTTAAAACAATGAATAAATGAAAAATTATTTACTTGCTTTCTTACTGACTGATTAAGCAGTTTAGGGCCACGAAGGAAATTCCCAAGAATAAATAGGTGGGTCCCTCAAAAAGAGCACAAGCCAAGTAGGCCTTACTCACGGGAGGCAGTTGGGTTCAGAATGTTCCTTTAGTTCAACATGACACTTTCAGTGTGAAGTTGGCTATACAGAGGTGGATCAGTTACAGCTTGATGAAAAAGCAGGTGGCAAGACAGACTTGGTCATATTTACAGGCAATTTTAAGGATGTCTAGACTTGCTTCTTGAATAGGAAGAATGCATGACTCGCTAATGTATCGAGTTCAGGTTAATGGCACAGTGTCTAATCATACAGATATTAAAAGACAAACACATTAGATTTGTTGCTATTTCTGTCTTGTTTTATATACAGTACCAAGTTTGGGTATGAAGTCTACACGTTTATATGCACACAAACTATCTAATAATAAGAGATCTAGATAGAATTAACTCAGCCCCTGATAATGAACGAGTGCCTTCTGTAACAGTGAACTTAAGGACAGTAATGAATGTGTTTGTGAAGGCTGAAAGTGTTCTGTCTGGTATTGACAGGAGTGCAAACAGGCTTAAATACATCCATGTTGTTCAAACTTGTTCTTTCCATTGCTGCAGGAGTTGAGGGATCGATAAAATGGGAATGACTAGGGTCTAACCTGCAAGGGAAGTTCAAGGCACTGCACATGCAGCCTCTGTCAGGCGTTACCTTCTTGGTCCAAGCCTTCCCTGTTTTACATCCCAAGTACTTTTGGGCGGAGGTTAGAAACAGGGTTGTGAATGTCTTCTGTAGGGTTGGGAGCTAAAACATAGTGGAAGCTCTATGTAAAGTAGGAGACAGGTGGTGGATGGGACCTGCCTGATTTTAGATTGTACCATTAGGTGACAGTGTTGGAATACTGGCCTAGGTAACTGTCAGAAATTCCCATTCTCTTAGGTTTGAATGAAAGAATGGGGAATCCAGGTATGGAATGGAAGACACTGTTCACATGACCAGTGGTAAAGCTAATGAAACGTATACCAGATACACAGAGATGGCAATATTGTGCAGAATACAGAAAACAGAATCAGAACCATCAGGTTTGCTTGATGTAGGTAATCCCCCTTCACTTTGTATCCGAGATGAATAAATGGAAGAGGATGTCTGTGGTATACTTTGGGCAGTTAACATTCTAGATTAAGGGGGGGTTCGTTGTAAACATGAAGTAAACAAACAGTTTTTTTTTTCCTAGACAGGCCCAATTATAAAACTGGAATGTTTTGTACATAAGTAAGGAGTGGAAGAGAATTGCATGACTGAATTTTCTTGATATGGAGGTTAAGACTTTAAATATGGCAAGCATCCAAAAGTTAAATGCATGCTTTCCTCTTTGATCAAGAAAGTCAGACATTTTGTTATCACTGCATTCACATTGGAGGGGGGGGGGGTGTCAATGATTGAGTGAACAAGAACAGGAGAATTTGGAATGTGTAGTTTCATGCCTCAGGGTGCAATAACAACCGGATGGATTTCCACTGTGAGGTTGTCTTTAGATAGTTCCACACTTATGGGGCTTCTCACCATCTTCCAGACAGAAATTTGCTAGAATGGTTAACAAGTACTAAGAACAGACCTGCACTGTTTTGCGATAAATCAGGACCCTGACCTACATGCTTTGTGATAGTTTTTTATTGGAAAATGCAGGACGATTCTCAGGGTGGTTTAAAAGGGTATGTTGGGGAAGGTAATATCTCCTAATGTGGTATTAATGTGACGTATGAGGGCAGAAATCGCCAAGTCACGGTGGGGCTTCTTTCCCAATATAGCAGTTAAGTCCTTTACTAGAGTATGGCCCTAATGGCACCTAAACAGAGAAAGTGGCTTCAGCAAGTCACTCTCGATGGACAGCGCATCAGCCAAGCAAATGTTAAGTTAGACAAATCTGATGTTAAGTTAGACAAATCTGATGTCAAGTAGGAGGAGTGCTCCACTTGGTTTGTTTTTTTTTTTTGGGGTGGGGGGGCAAAAAGGTACATCTTTGATGGAATACAAGTGATTTCTGGAGGTGACTCAGTGAAGTTAAGACATTCATGTGTTTATAACTTGATAGCAATAACTTTTTCTTTCTTTATGAAAACATTTAGATGCCTAATGATATAATCCTTACTTTTGTGAGATACAAAAAATGCTGCAATAGAGCTGAAGTGGAAACATTTTTAGACACTACCAATATCACAGGAACCAAGGTGACAGACTCACTTTAATACAAGGAAGTTATGCCAGACAAACCTAAACAGGTGTTCTATTACCAAGTAACAGCTTATTAGATCAAAATGGGTTCAAGGGCTTGCCTACTTAGACTTTAAATAAGACATCTACAGCACACGGAAAAATAAAAAACAGCTGAACAGGACACAAAAAACTAAATCATCATGACAACTTCGATAAGCAAGAGAAGTAAAACAGCTTTTCAATGTCTTTGAAAGCAGCATTGCAAATGGCAAAAACATTTACCGTTTTGCTGACGAAACATTTTTGCAATGGGATTAAATGCACATTAAGGTGTGGAACAGATTAACAAAATTGGCCATGGTGCAAAACAATCACTCTGAAATACAAAAATCCAGGAAAAAGAGTACACATTTGAAAGGAATACATCAGCAACAACAAATGTGGAAAGGAACCAGAGGTGATGATATCAGGAAAACCTAAAGATTAGTGAAAAGGCTGGTGAGAAGGGTATTGCAATACATTGGAGAAGACATCACTAGAAAAAAAGCAGAAATTAAAAGCCCTTTAAGCAGGCAAAGACCACGTCTAGAGTATCCCATATGGACGCAAATATATTATTCACATAATGATTGATGGGGTTCAGAAATCTGCCAAAAAATTCTTAGAGACCACAAGAGTTTAATATGTTTAGTCCTGAAAACAGACTAAGTGGGTAACAGCTGGATCAGAACAAAAACAACATTCTAAGCCAGCTGGGGTGGCATATAGTGATAAAGCCTTAAATATGGTCCAGGCAACCCAAGCTAAATTACTCTCTTGAATACCTGGTGGTGCTGGCAGGGATGGATGGACGTACCTATCAGAGTGGGACAGTATGATGGAGCTGGACACCCACACCTACAGAGTCCCTCAGAGCAGGGGCAGCAATGTAAATGCATGGTGTAATGTTGGGTATTAGATTCACCACTTCAACACCTGGTGGTTGCCATGCACTTGCACTGGTAATAAACTGCTGATTTCAGCAGTAATGAGGATTGCATGTCCTCCCTCTCAGGTGAGGTGCCAGATTACTCCAAGCAACAGCATTGCAAGGATGCCAGTCAGGCTGTAAAGTACCCTTACAGCTGTCTGGATGAAGGCTTCCTCTGAGAGCTCGTCTTGTTCCTCTGTGAAATTCCCAGGTAAGTGAACAAAGGGGTCCATGTTTAACTGGGGGAAGGCTTGATTATCATCAGGTGAAGGCAAATTCACAAAGAAACAAAATCTAGCATTTCAGGTATTCAGAACTGCTACTCACACAGTCCTAAGCCTAAAGATGCTACCACCACTGAAAACTACAATGCCCGACTACCCCACATACGTTTCTTTCATCTCATTTCCAAGACAGAAACTATTGAAAATCTTGTGAGCAACGGGATACTATTACAGGTGCTTTAAGCTTCTACATTGTCAACACCAGCAGTTTTACAGCATGCATTTACTAGCGTCCTTAACCACTGGGAAAGCCCACAACTGATGCACTTACTGGCTCTACAATCCGACAAAAACGTGTGCATGACAAATAGCATGCATGCAGAACATGGCAAGAGCGTATGCAACTGTAGTTTTATATGAGCAAGTTTACATTCACAAGGTGTGCATTTTGACCCAAGAGTACTACATTAGGAATACCAAACCATAAACTTCCTACAATACCCAATAGGAGCGTACAGTAATACTAGCAGTGGAGTGCCATTTAAATAATTCAAACAAAAGGTCTTAGTTCGGGACATATGCACAAAAACATCAATTAAATATCAGTTTTGCTGAGGGTTCTGCTGAAGAAAGCTACATTAAATCTGTGTTTTTCTACGTAGAATTTCTCCTCAAACAACTGTACACAAATTAAAAGGTAAGGAATATTTTTTTAACTTTAGTATCTTATTAAAAAAGTTGATTTTCTGACTGTGCTGTTTTAACAAAACTTTCTTAAGAAGTGTTACTTCATATCTGCCTAATTAAATTTCTTCTGCCTTAAGTGTCTTTGCGATGCACAATGTATCACAGTATTAAAGGTTAACATACTCGGAGTTGCACCATCCAGGGTGTGAGCAATGCTGGGATTTAGTCATGGGTGGTGATGTGGTACAGGCTTGGTAACGCAAGCAGGATTACAGAGCCTCTGTGGTGGATAAACCCTGCAGTTCCCACCCTGAAGTGAACTACTACTGCAGTACATGTTTTGCCGTGTAGTTTAGCTTAACATTTTTAATTAATATTGTCCTGCAGCCAACTGCACCAATGCCTTAATTATTTTTCATAAACAAATGTGAGTAACCCACCACGAAAGACAGACAGCTGTCAAAGTGAAGAGAAGGAGATAAAAGATGAGCAGTACAAAGCATTTCACAAACGTGTGTATAACAACATCCGGCAGACTAATTCAAGCAGTCACAGAGAATAAAATCCAACAATTCAAATAAAAAAAAAAAATACTACAGCTGCATACATTTATACCCACAAACACTAAATACTTTAGAAACACTATAAGGCTCATGCTATAATGCAAGGGAGAACATTTACATAGAAAGTGGGTACCCAACACTAAGTTGGAAATCACAGGGAATGTTAGAAATGAAGGGTAGGACACTCTGCTAGCTTACAGCAGCCATAAAGGATATTTTCAGATAGAAACTACCGGTAACAAAACTTGTGTGGGTATGTAGCAAACAGCCAAATGCATCACAGAAACATTCTATGTATATAGTTCCTACAAAGTCACTGGGAACTATTCACGCAACAGCACAAATCCAGCTAATGCAACACTAACCATGACTTCAATCATATGTAAAGTGATTTGCTGACATTCCTATGTGCAATGATCCAGTTGGTGAATTAAGTTCTGCAATGCATTTGCTTATTCATTTCCTACATGTGTTTAAATAAAAGCCATGGTCCAGATCCAAGTACCTTGTGGTGACATTACTCTAGGGATAATTCTGGGATGGCTCCATATACTTTAACTCATATCCAATAACACACCTACTGAAGTTTATGCATGTATCACTATGATCGTCCCACACAATGTCATGATTCCTAATGGTCACAAACTAAGTAGAAATTATACTGAGCAACATGGGATTCCCTGTGAAACACCTCAGAATAAACAAATTTCAATGCCATGGAAAAACAGGTTAACTAAATCCTCAAGATGTCAAACATTTTGCAGATGACTATTAAATGGGAGCTATTATAGATCTCCCCCAAAGAGATCAACATCTTGCAAGTGGGTTTAACATAGACAAATGATTTTTGCCAAAGTATTGGCTTAAAACCCCATGCCAAAATGCATCATCATGCACTTTGGGAAATTATCAACCCAAGTTAATTACTCCACTGATAAAATGCCCTCAAGAGTTGACCAGTAGTAAGAGATCTGGGAACATAAGTAGACAGCAATCTGGCCAACATGTACTTAAGACAACAATAAGAAAATTATTCTATGTCTCCCAGCTTACAGGCAAGGATATGGCATCCAGGTCCAAGGAAGTTGTAGCACCACTCGACTCTGTCCTTATCAGACCAGTCATTGAATACAATGTCCCCTTTGGCATGTACCTACCCAACTTGCAAAAGCTGGAAATTCCACAAAGGTTTCTCACCAGAATAATTTAAAGTATGAATACCCTGTCCTAAACTGATCGTGCAAAGGCATTGTCTCTGTATTCAGTTTCTTACAGGCTAACAGAGGTATCTTTGCCTGGCTTAAGAGAGTTACCTCAGATCCAGCCCTGATGGATCTGTTGCACATGAGCAAAATAGCACCAGAAACACTAGATCCAGGGATCTGAACTCCGCTTGTGACATATGTGATGGTGTCCTTACTATGGGCCAGCAATCAAGGAGAGACTGTCCTCATTACTGACTCCAGTGAGGGAAGGTCACCAAGAATAAAAATGGATTCACATAATATTTTCAGGTGCAGCTCCCTGAACAAAGCACAATTTCCCTTAAGAGCAAAAAGGGAGCATACACCATATTTGGGGCCGGACTCTCTTACTTCCTCCATGCCTACACAAAACTCCACACGGACACAAGCTTGGAGCTTTGCATACCTGTTCCCAGTAGTTTACACACACACACACACGGGAAAGGCTGGCAGAAATTTACCAGCTGTACCCCCTCAGTTCAGGCTCTGAGGTACCCTAAAGCTCTTACAAAGGGTACCCAATTATACTGTGCAAAATTAATATTAACAGTTGAGTGTGGCTAAAGCAGCAAGGCTTTCAGGAGTGTCAGTGTCACCACAAAAAGCACAAGTACTCTTAAGATGTTAAAAGCATTCTCTAAAGGACCAGCCACAATAAAAGGTATTAAAATATTTAATAATAAATAAAACAGAAAACAAAAGAATACCGAATACAATAAATAAGAGCTTCAACCACAGAGGTATAAAAAATAATACATTTGGATAGTTTTTCAGTTACGGAAAGCAATGCTAAATTATTCTCACTAGATGTCCCTGTAACTAAAGAATTACTGTTCCCTGACTACTCACTAAAGCAAAGCAAGCTGATATGTGCCAAGTGTCTTACCACAGCAAAAGCCACATGTCTCTCTCACGATATCTAATGAATGACTGAATCCATCTCACTGACTGACTGTAGATGGATTCATACTGTGACTGTGGATGTGTGAAATTACATCTCAGAAATCTTTTCGGAGAGATTCTATGCTGCTGTGAGGGTTCCAGAGTTCAGCTGGTGTGAGGGTTCCAAAAAATCTAGAAGCTGGTTAGAGGATGACATCACTTCTGGTCACCTGACTGGTACTATATATATATATATATATATATATATATATATATATATATATATATATATATATATATATATATATATATATATATATATACACACACACACACACACACACACACACACACACACACACACACACACACAGCTTTGTTAAGATCTGTGGCAGCATCTGAAAGCTATAACACAATTTCAAACCTTCCACCCTTCTAGGGTTCTCTGATAAAACATTCAGATTTGATCAGTTACAGCAATACAAACTAACATATATTTTTAACACTGGTAACTTTCCAAACAAATTTTTAACACCAGCATCTATGCAAATCAGAAAGATAATCAAATGATAAACTCTTTTTTTTTAAAACTCCAGCTGGCTGTGCTGGCATATGTACACATGTACTACCCTACTCTCCCTGGCATAGATAGCACTACCTCATAACATCACAACAAACTGAATGTGCTAGAAAGACGTACATATCCCAAAGGATCCAGGCACTATGGACTTCATTCATCTAAAAAAACAGATCATCCCTGACCCTATTCAAACAAAACCTTGACAACTGGATGGGAAATCGTAATTTTACCCATGGTCTGGGCTGCAATGTCCCTTGTGGACAGAGGTCAGTAAACAATTATCCTAACAGCCCCCCACACTCAAATCCTTCATTACCTCCCTACTAACATGCTCCTCTCTCCCCTCATATAGATGTCTATGATACTCTGGACCCAAATGGTTTGGGATGTACAGCTAAGCTTGAACAGGATCTAGTGGTCATTAGCCTAATAAAAATATATGAACAAAAACTGTAACTTAATAAAAGATATTCAACCAACCAACATGTACACAACATGGGTGAGTGGAGAAGAAAAGCATCACAGTGCTGTAACCACCACATGCCATGGTACAAAAGGTATTAAAACAGTGTCTGGAAATCACTTTAAAGATTTTCCATTCAACAATAAAAAAATAAATACTGCATCAGAACTTAGTGCTGGAGATGGTTAGGTCTGTTTTGTATACAATAAGAAAAAAAGTTATGTTCTTACCACTATGTTCCATGTGTGTTGCTGATATTCATTCATTCATGATGGATGGGTCTTGGTTCCAGCCTCGGAACAGACACGGCTAATATAGCAAGCTTGCGCCAGCCAAAAACTCTCATGCTAAGGGTTGCCCACAGTACCCCTCTCCTCATCTCCTCACATAGACTTTGCATGTAAGGAAGGAAAGAGGAAGATTTGTCTGAGCAAATGCCCCATCATGTAACCAGGATAAAGTCCAGGGGTCTTTTGGAGGGGGTAGGAGGGTGGGCTGTCATGAATCAATGAAGATCAACAACACAGAAGGAACATTATGGTAAGAGCATAACTTCTTTATCTGATGTTGTTGATAGTCATTCATTCATGATGGATGGCACAGAGTCCCTAGCTACTTTATGTCCTGGGAGGCCTTATGGAAGGGTATTCCTGAACATCATTGAGCCAAAGAATGCTATCCCCCTGGAGACCAAGTCAAAATTTTAATGAGTGATAAAGGAATGAGGAGAAGCCCAAGTGGCTGCTGCACAAATGTCATCCTTTGAAGCTCTAAAATGAAAAGCCACTGAAGTAGCAACTGATCTGGTTGAATGCGCCTTATTTTCATAGTTAAACTCATTTGGTTCTGTTGATAGACAAAGGAAATACATTTTCAGCCACTTTTCCAAGGTGACTTTAGCAACTGATCTTCCCAACTTGGCTCCTGAGAAGGACAGGAATAATTGGTCACATTTTCAGAAAGATTTAGTCCTATCCAAATAGAAGAGTAATTGTCTATGTACATCCAATAAATGCAAACAATATTCTCCTTCATTTGAGAAATTAGGGAAAAACTGGCAAGTCAAAGGAATGGTTAATATTCAGCTCTGAAACGACCTTGGGTAGAAAGGATGGGTTAGTCTGAAGTGATACTCTCTCTTTGTGGAAAACAATGTAAGGGTGTTTTCCACACAAAGCCTGTAATTCTGATATTCTTCTTTCTGAGGTATTGGTTACCATAAAAAAAGATTTCCAAGATAAGAATTTTACGTCACAATTGGGCGCAAGCTCAAAGGGATGACTAGTCAAAGATTGTAGGACCAATGTGAAATTCCAAGGTTCAATGGGTTCATTGAAAGGTGGTCTTATATGTAAAACTCCTTTCAAGAAGGTTTTACAGAGGCAATGAGATACCAGAGAGGAATCCTGGAAACCATTAGGAAAACCTGAGATAGCTGCTAAATGGACCTGGATTGTAGAAGCTGAAGATCCTGAATGGAGTAGGGTTGGATAAATACTGTAAAACCGAACTGATCGGAGCTGAGAAGGGATCTATTCCTTTTTCACGACACCAGTACACAAATCTGTTCCATTTACTACGATAAATCTTCCTGGTGGATGGTTTACAGGAAGCCAGAAGGATTTTTTAAACAGGAGAAGAAAGGTTATTTTGCCTGGCAATTACTGGAAGTGGAGAAACCAAGCTGTCAGCTTGAGGCTCGATAGGTTTGGATGGATCAACCCCTGTGGGTGTGACAGAAGTCCTAGAGTTTGATTCAGAATCCATGGTCGGTGAACCAGATGAGGCCAAAGGAAAGGGAAACCGACCTGCCGGGGTCAATAAGGTGCACTGAGGATTACTTTGCTTCTCAACTGAAGAGACTTCTTTAGAAAGTGTGGTATCAGAGGAAAGGCCTACAGTAGTCTCAGGGGCCAATCGTGTACTAGAGCATCCCTCAGGGACTCCCCAAGGGGGGATCAGGGCAAAGTAGCTGCTGATGCAAATAGGTCGCAGCAAGGCTGACCCCAGAGATGGAAGATCTCTGCCGCTACCACTGGAATGAGGGACCACTCAGGAGGCAGGAGAATGCATCTGCTCAGTTTGTCCCCAATCACGTTGGAATTCCCAGGAATGTGCATTGCTACTAGAAAGCAGTTGGAGGCTATCGTCCACTGCCAAATTCTCATGGCCTCCCAACACAACACAACAGGTAGGATCTGGTTCCCCCTTGTTTGTTGATGTACCAGAGTACCAACATATCACCTGAATTGATAGCAAGTGTCCCCAGCAGGAGGGCAGAGTGAAATGTTTGCAATGCCAGAAGCACTGACCTCCATTCTAGGACACTGATATGCAAATTGGCCTCCACGGAGGACCAAGTGCCTTGGAAGGTCTTTCCCTGAAAATGACCCCCCCCCCAAATCAGGGATATGTCTACTATGGCCTTGGGCTAAGAGGGTGAGAAGGGATGACTCCATAACTCCATTTCTGGCTTCATCCACCAATAAAGATCCAGCTTGCAGCGGTTCGTTATGTGGATCGGATGAGACATAGGATGTGTCACTAGGGACCAGTGCAACACTAAGAGCCACTGTAGCAATCACATGTGTAGTCTTGCTACAGGAACTATAGTAATCATTGCTGTCACTGATCCTAGCAGAAGGACTAAATGAGCTGGGACTTTGTCTTGAGAGAGCATCACTCAGAGTGGAGATCAGTCTCTGAAGCCTGTAAAGTGGGAGGGTGACCAGGCAAGACCTTGTGTCGAATGTTGCTCCTATGAATTCTAGGCTTTGAGCAGTTACTGGTTTTAACTTCTCTTTGTTTAGTGAGATCCATAAGGAGCTTGCTAGCTGTAGAGTATAGTGCAAGGTGTGAAGCAGTAGATGCTTGGTGGGGGCGGTAAGGAGCCAATCGTCGGACATGGAAACGGAATTACTACAGTCTCAGGTGAGCTATTACCACTACCATACATTGCTGAACACTCCGGGGCAGGGGAAAGACCAAAGTACAGTGCTTGAAATTGGTAGCGATTGGCTCCCAGCCAGAAGCAGAGATTTCCTGGAGTGTTTGTCCAATTTTATCTGGTAATATGGATCCTGGAGATTGACTGAGCACATCTAGTCATCTTATAGGTTCATAGGTTGGTACTAGGCTATTGGCCCTAGGGCCTATACAAGCCTAGCCATAACAATTCTCTGGATACTTCTTCCCACAATATTTACTTCTCTGGACCCCTGTCTAGCAGGTGTGACTGACATGATCCCCAGGGTGAATTTCCTATCTCCCATCCAATCACCAAGGTTCCTTTTGAAGAGGGCCAATGAGGCACTCTGCTAGACATGTATGGGCCGTCTATTCCAGAGTATGGGGAGTCTCTGGGTCAGGAACCTATCCCTCCAGCATGTTTTGTTCATTGTGATGACAAGGTTTAGATCCCTGAAGCGTGTGGCTCTGAGGGATTGGGATTTCTTTAAATGGAGCATGTCCAACAGCTCAGGGTTTGACATGGCCTTGTTTGTTAAGCAGAGATCGCCTCTGAGTAGACGATATGCCATAGAGTATAGCTGGAGTTTTTTTTAGACGGTCAGCATATGGCATCTGCTTTAGGCCTGTGATTCTTTTAGTGAGGTATTTCTGTGGCCTTTCCAGCTGTTGCAGATGTCTTGTGAGATGCATATTAAACAGGGCATTATACTCTATAATGGGTCTAATGAGGGATGAGTACAGTGGGACAATGACCTTTTTTCTGGATGAAAAACCCTTAGTGATGAGGTGTGCCATATAGAAGGATTTCCTGACTGTTGTGGCGATGTGGTTATCGAAAGTGAGACAACTGTGTCCCTAAGTCTCTCATCACACTTTCGATATTTAGTGTCCTGCCACCTATGTGGGTAATTCGTGGGCACATGTTTTTTTCCCAAAGGGGATAACTATACATTTCTTGGCATTAAGCTTGAGCCCATGGCTCTGGCACCAGGCATCTGTTTCTGTAAGGCTCTTTTGTAGAATATCCACATCATTTGGGGATTCAATAATGGCTCCCAGTTTGCAGTCATCTGCAGACTTTGTTAGCCAGAGTCCCTTAGTGTTGGCCTGTACTTCAGAGAAGTAGATGCCAAACAAGAGTAGTCCCAGGACTGAACCCTGAGGTACTCCACTTGTCTGGAGCTGGATTTGGAGTCGGCTACTTTTACAGTCTGGGTTCTGTCAGTAAGCCAATTGGCAACCCATTGAGTGATGTAGGGATTTATGCCCAGTAAAGTTTATCTATGATTCCAGAGTGGGGGATGGTGTCGAAGTCCTTGGCGAGGTCCAGATAGGCGGTGTGGACCGCCTTATCCTCGTCCACAGCTCTGGAGACTGATTCAAATAAGTCAATCAGATCAGGACACAAGATCGACCCTTCACAAACCCAAACTGGGTGGGGTCCAGTGTTTGAAGGTTGCCAATGTCTTGGTTTATAAGTTCCATGATAATGCATTCCATGCCCTTGCAGATCAGGCTTGTCAGACTGATGGGATGGTAGTTCCCTCGATCCAAGGCGGATCCCCCCTTGTGGAGTGGGATAACTGTAGCTGTGCACCACTCAGTGGGCATGAAGCCTGAGGTGAGGCTATGATTAAACAGGACACTTAGGTGAGGTGCCAGTTTATTGTGTAGTTCCATTTGGTACACAGCCTGGGATGTCATCTGGTCCCATGGAAGCTGTATTCTTAGCTTTGGAGAGTGCGGTTTCTACCTGTGTGGCCGTGATTACCAGAATTTGGCAATCTTTTGGTATTGAGATGGGCCCTTTAGGGGGGTGAAGTTGGCACTAAATCGATCTGCCAGGATACTGGCAATATCCTTGGGATCAGTATATTTAATGCCATTCTGTTGTAGCTCAGAGCAGATCTGAGCATTGCCATTTAGATTCTTGACATAACTATAGAATGCCTTGTGGTTGTCTTTGGAATCTTTGGCAATTTTATTTTCGTAACTAGCTTTTGAGGATTTTATGAGGGATCTCAGCTTCTTAATGACTGGTGAGGGAGTTTTTTGCATCCTGGGCTTTTCCTCTTTTCTGCAACAGTTTCTTCCTTCTGTTGTATAGTTTGTTTATAGCAGGGGACCACCAGATTGGCTTCCTTTTTTTGGAGAGGAGCATCTTGGTTCTATTTCGGATGGCACGATTCATGCACGAGTGGATGTGCTCATAACAGTGCCTTAGTGTAGGATTCTGCAGTTGAACTGCAGTCGTCCTCCAGAAATGGGAGGACAGACTGAACTGTGATCATCTGGAATTTGGTTTGTCTGACAAACTTGTTTAGGATGCCGAGATCCAAAATTGGCCTCTAGTCCCCTGTCTTTTTTGTCACTAAAAAGAACCTTGAGTAAAATCCGGACTCTATCTGGTCTGGTGGGACTAACTGGATGACTCTTTTTTTTGAAGCAGCTTTCAGATTTCTTGTGTTGCTACGTCTCTCTGAGTGAAACATCGGGGATTTGCCTTTGCGGCCTTGGGTAAAGATTCTGCTACGTCCCTCTGACTGGGTGGAACATTGGGGATTCACCTTTGCGGCCTCAGGTAAAGATTGAAGAGGATGTGACAACCTCGGGTAATTATAGTATGCACCCAGGAATCTGTTATGGAATGCCAGGTAAAGTGGTGCAGAGAACATCTTCCCCAGACTGCCTCCAGAGGCAAGCAATCAGGCTGCTCTTCAGGAGTGCTGGTAGGGCTGCCCGGAAAAAGAATCTCTGGACCCCTGATTATGTGGACCCCCTCTGCCTTGTGGGAGGCATCTCCCTGATGAGCCCCTCCCCCCCCTCTGCCCCAGGCGGGGGAACTCTCCACGTGTGTCATGGAAAGGTCTTTGGGATTTCCTGAACCACATCTTTCCACTTTTCTGATTCCTAGAGTAGGAACGTTGGAGAGTGGAAAAACGTATACCTACAGCTGATAGGGTCTTGCCGTCCTTCTCACACCTGGCTAGTGTGTCTTTAACCTTTGGACCGAAAGAGAGGAGGCGTCAATGGAAGAGTTGAAGGAAGATTTGAAGGGGTCCGCAAAGTCGCACAAGCGCATCCAGGCATTACGTCTCATGACAAGGCCTGCACCTGCTGCTCTGGCCGCCCCTTTGGTTGTATGGGAAATCAACCACATGGATGACAGATATGGATTCCAGGGTGCCAAGCTACGAGGCAATTTTGTCATGTACAGCATCAGACACAGTTCCTGCCAAAGTTCCTGAGAATTCCATGATCAGGTGTCTCTGGAGATGGGTAAAATGTGCCAAGTAGTTCAACTACCGAACGGCAAAGGTCGATGAAGCATAAACCCACTTCCCTTACCTGTCCATTGTCAGAGACCATCTGTTGGAGGATGGACAGCACAACTCTCTTCTGTGAGTTCTTTCTTCATGGCTGCCACCACC
The DNA here is from genome assembly GCF_019279795.1 of Protopterus annectens. Taxonomy (NCBI): domain Eukaryota; kingdom Metazoa; phylum Chordata; order Ceratodontiformes; family Protopteridae; genus Protopterus; species Protopterus annectens. The sequence continues at coordinate 1,379,657,652 of NC_056746.1, forward strand.
ACCACAGCGTCTACTGCCAAGCCTTTGAACCAATGTGGGTGATCCCTCTGGAGGGGAGAGTAATTTGTCTTTTCTCTGGGGGATTGGTTCAACGGTGTCAGAAGTCTTCCAAGCTTGCTGCACGATGAACTTGGGTCATCCAGGAAGTAAAGGGTCGAGCACGGAAAGCCTGCAAGAATACAGATTCCTTTTTTTTTTTTTGTTAAATTACCAACAATGGTAAATGAGAGAAATACCCAAAGGAATACCAACGATGGTATATAAAATAACAAAGGGTAAGGGAAAGAGAGGGGCTGTACCAATGATGGTACTAAGAAATACAAGAAAGGTAAAAAAGGGCAGGAAATTTTCACTCGCACATGAAAAAAAACATCAGAAGGATTAAACGACTAAGAGTAAAGGAGTTATAAGAAGTTATAAAGACAAAAGGTCAATATTTAGATAAAAAAGAAACTCCGCTTGAGAGCCTGACACGTCTTCAAACTCTACGTGGCAAATGAGATCTGAGGAGATGAGAAGAGGGGCACTATGGGTAACCTTAGCTCAAAAGTTTTTGGCTGGTGCGAGCTTGCTATATCGTCAGAGTCAGTTCCAAGGACGGAACAGAGACCCATCCATCATGAATGAAAAGATTAACATTACATCAAATGTTAAGAAGAAAAGTATTCTGGAAAACCAATGTTAAAGTGACTGCTTATCCAAAAAATACTAAATAATGCTAAAGCTAAAAGCAGCAAAAACAAGACAGCATTGCATAACAAAACCTGGAAGAAACTGCTACAAAGCACTGTAACATGCCAAGTAATAACTACGGACAAGCAGCCTGCTGTATGTTTGACTGCCCAGTTGCATAACTAAGAACAATAAAGTTGCTTTTTAAAAAGAATCTGTTAATCATTTATTCATAAGCATGGCAGTTTGACTTTACTGGGAATTCTATTATTAGCTTCTGTTTCATAAATAAGGCTAATTACTCCCAAGGTAAAGAGGCATCTGTGTCAAGGAAAGTTTGAATTTTTATTCTGTTACACTGCTGCTATGCCAAGCAAAACACATCTTCTATAAAAAGTAGATAAAAAATAAAAAATACATATATATATATATATATATATATATATATATATATATATATATATATATATACACACATACATATGTACACACATACATATGTGTGTGTCTGTATGTATAGATTTATATATATATATATATATATATATATATATATAAATACATACGTGTGTGTCTGTGTGTATATATATATATATATATATATATATATATATATATATATATATACACACACACATATATATATATACATATATATACATATACACACACGTCTGTGCTCATATATTTATCCATTACATAGACAAACACATTTACATAACACATGCACAAGTGTATATATAAAATGTATGTTTAAATGCATATTGGGATGGTAAATACTACATTTAATTCTTTCGCACAATCACCTTGGCTCAAATACCTTGGAAACAAAGTGAGCATACACAAGATGAATGATCTCTTCACAATTTAAGGCAGCTTGGTTTTATGGACAATATTACTAAGAATCCCTACTTGACACACAAAAACAAATCTGTCAAACTTTCATACCTCTTTAGGTGAGGTAGCCAGTTAACTACCCATTAGGGAAAGGTAACTGCAGTGATGCAGTTTGACCAGCCCACATTACTGCTGCTAGTGACCATTACATATAATGGATCACTGTAATGGCAGGATGTCTGTAGGAACAGGAATACATGGCAAAGTGTACATAATGGACATCAGTGAACTGTCTTAACAGAAAAAGATGAAACATGGTTGAAATGAAGCCTCCCCCCTCCAAGCTATGACCACCACAGGCACCTTAAACTCACTAAGCTTGGAACTTCAACAACTTCATTCGTAAGCTGTCATCCATATGCTATGCTTGGCATACTGCCCTTCAGGACAGACTTGGAAAAGGTCTACAGATTTAGAGGACTTACCTGGTCAGCAAAATAAAAGATATAACACGTGAACAAAAGTTTAGAGGTGACTTCTCCAATTCCATTTGTTCTCCGGGAAGCAAACAAAGTGAGAGAACAATTACAGCTTGCAGTCAGGTACATTGGTCAGAAATGAAGGCTGCTACGTCCTCTACTAAGAAACACCTGAAGATGCAACTTTATAGAACAAAGTGTAGGATCGAGCTATAAAATAATCCCAGAAAAAATGGAAAAAGTGGTTTGGGGTAATGAACAGTGGCAGTTCTGCGGGCAGAAAAACTGACATGCCTACAGTGAAACATGATTTAGAATGACAACAGTTCTGCAAAAAGACTGATTTTCATATCCTAAAATTTCATTTAGATCTCAAAAGCTTCTGCCCTATGTTCCACTAAATGTTTGGTCACATGACAGGTAACACTGTTAAACTCACACATGTCGGACTCATTTTATTAAAAAAAATAATAGGGATACTAACTTGTTTATTAGCAATTCCGCTAGTCTTTGATTATGTCCTACCTATTACATCACAATTTTACAATGTTTTTCATTCTATGAGATCTGGAATAGTTTCCTCCATACTTCATTACAGAGTGAAAGACTGTAGGAAGAATGAAAAGTGCATAACCCACTCACTCTGTCAAACTCCTGACTTTTTCCACTTTAGTCACTACTATTCAGGGTTGAGGCTTGTTGACAGATCTTCCACCTCTTCCTGATTTCCTGTAAAAACCTATCCCAGCAATCCTGGACATAAACCTACAGTGAGCAAGCCCCTCCAACTTCTCAGGGGGCAGACCTCAAGATACTCATAGTATTAGAACTCGGGAAGTTAGGAATCTGGAAAGACTGACCCAGATTCTACTACAGTTTGCTGTGAGGGAAAGGTTAGTTTGTTATATATTTGTTGTGTTTTGTATTACTTTATTGCCTTTTTCTAGTTTGTATATTGTGATGTTTTCTTTACACTGTATTTTACTTGCATTCTGCTTTTAACTGCATATTAAAACTTTAAGAGATACCACAGCTCTCTCTCTCTTGTGAGTCAGATTTTCCCACCTGATTACTGTTGTGTTCTTAAACACCACTGTCTTTATAGTTGCCTGCCCCTTATGTTAATTTGACCATACATCTCATTTCCTCTCTGCTTTTACTAGCTGGTGTGAGTAAACACAACATTATCATTTTGTGAAATCACTTCCCTTCAACTATTTAAATTTATTGGCCATCCTACTGTATTCCATAGTACCAGAATACAAAAGTGATCACCCCCTTTCAATCTATCTTGCGGTTTTAAAAATAGTGACTCTCCAATAAAACTTTTAGACAGGTAAAACTTGTACCTACTTTCAAATCTAAATCCTCTAGTGCACACTGCAGTGTTTACGATAAAACATTTTTTATCTTACCTTTAAGCATCTCTTGCAAGACCACCAGTTATTGTAGAGCCCACAATCTGCCTCTCAGTAGTCATCTTGGGATTAGTGCTTCTGTTTTCTCCTGGTGAGTAAAGGAGTACAGGGATATTAACTCTGGGAGACTGCTGATCACCAGAAAGCCTAACGACTGCTTCATATGCGACAGCTTGGAATCTGCGCTTACATTCTGGTCCTGGTCAGAGTAGGAGTTCAGTTGCATTATTTCCTGGAGACTGCTGATCACCAGAAAGCTTAATAACTGCTTTATAGGTGACAGCTTAGAATCTGTGCTTATATTCTGACCCTGGTGAGAGAGTAGGAGCCGAGTGCATTGATTCCGGACTCTTCCTGGTTGGAGAGTGAGTGTCTGTGCTTAACATACCTGATTGGTCTGGTTGCTATTCAAGGCATCTACCAGAAAAAGGCTACAAAAGCCTGCAGACCCGTGAATCATCTGGGACAAGACTGTGGATCACCAAACAGGCCGTGGCCTGCTTCTCTTCTTGGGATTGGTGCTAAAACTAGCTAGTTTTAGATAGAACTAGCTAGTTTTTTAGTTTCAGCACTGAAAACTGTTTCCTTGTGCTCAGCACTTGCTCAGAACTCGTAAGCACTAAAACTACAAATTACTACAGCACTCTACTTTCCTCACTTGTCAAGAGGAAAACAGTTCTTAGTACTTAAATAAGCACTTATCCAGGCATGTCCATTGGTCAGCTCCCGGTGTTTTCTCCTGATCACCTGAAGAATCTGGGCATCTTGGGGCAATGTAGCAATTGCCTCATGTATACTGACAACTCTCTCCCCTACCAACCAACACTACACCTTGTGAGAGATGCACTTATATAGCCAAACTAGAAGCCAAGCGCTCTCCAGCCAAGACTGGACTAGACAATAAAGAGGAGAAACACCTGCACCACACTACATTTAACATATAGTCCTTCGAAACTCACACACAGAAGCACAAAGCACACACCCACATTCATGGAGGCTCTCAATAAAAATCTTCCCAAGCAACAGAGACCTCTCAATTTGAAATGCAGACAACCACCACCCCCAACACTACCCAAATGACACACAGCCCACAAAATCAGTGTGTCACACAACCTCAGCCCATAAGGCAAAACAACGCACCCAACATACTACTCGCAGGTGACTATAGTCAGGCACACTGATGTCCCACTCACCAGGATAAACAAGGAGAAAGTTACGGTCAAGTTGCCTGTCAGGTGCCAGGATCCGCCAGATAATGCACGCAGTCAGGTCACTCCACATGTACAAATATGACACTGTCATTGTCCATGTTAGTGTCAATGACCTGAGACATACTTCCCTGGACTACATGAAGAGAGACATGGAGGAGCTCTCGGATCTTGTAGCCCAGGCAGGTATGACCCTAGCCCGGAGTAGCATCCTGCCATCGCCCAGAATGATGCCACAGTACAAGGATAAAATGATGGACTTCAACAATTGCCTAAGGTTCATAGGTTGGTACTAGGCTGTCAGCCCTAGGGCCTATACAAGCCTAGCCATAACAATTCCCTGGCTATTTCTTCCCACATTATTTACTTTCCTGGACCCCTGTCTAGCAGGGCGACTGACATGATCCCTGGGGTGAATTTCCTTTCTCCCATCCAGTCATCAAGGTTCCTCTTGAAGAGGTCCAAAGAGGCACTCTGCTTGACATGTATGGGCAATCTAATCCAGAGTCTGGGGAGTCTCTGGGTCAGGAACCTATCCCTCCAGCATGTTTTGTTTATTGTGATGACAAGGTTTAGATCCCTGGAGCGTGTAGCTCTGAGGGATTGGGATTTCTTTAAGTGTAGCATGTCCAACAGCTCTGGGTTTGACATGGCCTTGTATGTTAAGCAGAGATCGCCTCTGAGTAGACTATATGCGACAGAGTATAGCTGGAGTTTTTTAAGGCGGTCAGCGTAGGGCATCTGCTTTAGGCCTGTGATTCTTTTAGTGAGGTATTTCTGAGGCCTTTCCAGTTGTTGCAGATGTCTTGAGAGGTACATACCAAATGGGGCGTTGTATTCTATAATGGGTCTAATGAGGGATGAGTACAGTGGGACAATGACCTCCTTTTTTCTGGATGAAAAGCCCTTCGTGATGAGGTGTGCCACATAGGATTTCCTGACTGTTGTGGCGATGTGGTTATCGAAGGTGAGACCACTGTCCACCTGTGTCCCCAAGTCTCTTATCACACTTTCTGTGTTTAGTGTACTGCCACCTATATGGTAATTCATGGATACATGTTTTTTTCCCAAAGGGGATAACAATACATTTCTTGGCATTGAGCTTGAGCCCATGGCTCTGGCACCAAGCATCTGTTTCTGTAAGGCCCTTTTGTAGAGTATCCACATCATTTGGGGATTCAATAATGGCTCCCAGTTTGCAGTCATCTGCAAACTTTGTTAGCCAGAGTCCCTTAGTGTTGACCTGTACTTCAGAGAAGTAGATGCCTAACAAGAGCGGCCCCAGGACTGAACCCTGAGGTACTCCACTTGTCACTTGTCTGGAGCTGGATTTGGAGTCGGCTACTTTTACAGTGTGGGTTCTATCAGTAAGCCATTTAGCAACCCATTGGGTGACATAGGGATTAATGCCCAACTTAGTAAGTTTATCTATGATTCCAGAGTGGGGGATGGTGTCAAAGGCCTTGGCAAGGTCTAGATAGGCTGTGTGGACCACCTTACCCTTGTCCATGGCTCTGGAGACTGATTCAAAGAAGTCAATCATTCAGGAGACAAGATCGGCCCTTCACAAACCCAAACTGGGTGGGGTCCAGTGTTTGAAGGTTGCCAATGTCTTTGTTTATAAGTTTCATGACAATACGCTCCATGGCCTTGCAGATAAGCCTTGTCAGACTGATGGGACGGTAGTTTCTGGGATCCAAGGTGGATCCCCCCTTGTGGATTGGGATAACTGTAGCTCTGCGCCACTCAGTGGGCACGAAACCTGAGGTGAGGCTATGATTAAACATGACACTTGGGTGAGGTGCCAGTTCATATTGTAGTTCATGTAGTACACAGCCCGGGATGTCATCTGGTCCCATGGATGCTGTATTCTTGGCTTTAGAGAGTGCGTTTTGTACCTGTGTGGCCGTTATTACTGGAATTTGGCAATCTTCCGGTATTGAGATGGGCCATTTAGGGGGTGAGAGGGGGTGAAGTTGGCACTGAATCGATCTGCCAGGATATTGGCAATATCCTTTGGATCAGTATATTTAATGCCATTCTGTTTTAGCTTGGAGCAGATCTGAGCATTGCCATTTAGATTCTTGACATAGTTATAGAATGCTTTGTGGTTGTCTTTGGAATCTTTGGCAATTTTATTTTCGTAACTAGCTTTGGAGGATTTTATGAGGCATCTCAGTTTCTTACTGAGGCTAGTAAGGGAGTTTTTTGCATCCTGGGATTTTCCTCTTTTCTGCAAAAGTTTCTTCCTTTTGTTGTAAAGTTTGTTTATGGCAGGGGACCACCAGATTGGCTTCCTTTTTTGGATGAGAGCATTTTGGTTCTATTTGGGATGGCTCGATTCATGCATGAGTGGATGTGCTCGTACAGTGCCTTAGTGTAGGATTCAGCAGTTGAACTTTCAGTTCCGTCTGCATGGGTGTTATGAAGTTGGTCACTTCTGACTTGAGTAGCATGAAGTTGGCTTTGGAGAAGTTTTTATGGTGGTTTCTTTACTGGGGGTGGGGTGGGATGTGGATGTTAAGGGTGATTAGCTTATGGTCAGACCTGACTAACGAGGGGTGACCATAGGTATGGAGCATTGATTTCCCATGTTGGTAATGACCAGGTCTAGGATATTGGAGCCCCTGGTGGGACTATGGATTAGTTGATCCAGGGCATTGGAATTTATGAATTCCAAGAACCGTTCGCAAAGGTGTTGGGACAGGAGTAGTTTTCCCAGTTAATGGCAGGGTAGTTAAAATCACCCAGTATTAGGGTGTTTGGTTCTATCTTAATATTTTCCAGTATGTTTAGAAAGGTGTAGTGAGAATCTTGGGGTATGGTGGGGATCTGTAGCAAGCTACAATTTGGATTGCAGTCTTACCTAGTGTTAGTTGCACTTGGAGAATTTCAGACACATTGTGTTGGCCAACTAGCCTGGTGGTGTGAATATCCTTGGTGAATATTGACACTCCTCCACCTTTAGTGTTTCGGTCCTGGTTTGGTGGCCGAAAAGTGTGGTAAGAGTTGTAACCTGGTATTGCAGGGGTGCTCTCTGGAGCCTTGAACCAGGTCTCAGTTACTGCACAGATATCGATGTTCTCCATTTTTAGGAGTGCCTCGAGAGTGCATTTTGAGGTTTAGACTTCTAGAATTGAGTAGCATTACCTTCAGATTTTGCATGCTTGTACCTGTTACGGTGGTGGTTATGTACTTTGAACTTTGCCTAAAAAGGCACAATAGGGGTGGCAAGAGCGAGCCTTAGCCAGTAACCTGAATCCCAGGGCGACAGGTGCAGACCATCTCTGGCAAAGCATCGTGGTCTGTCAATCATGTCATCCCAGGCAGACAGATACTGGATCCCCTTTGAATGACACCATAAGCTTAGCCAATTGTTGAAGTCAATCATTTTATCCTTATATTGTGGTATCATTCTGGGCGAAGGCAGGATGCTACTCAGTGCTAGGGTCATACCTGCCTGGGCCACATGATCCGAGAGCTCTTCCATGTCTCTTTTCATGTAGTCCAGGGAGGTGCGTCTCAAGTCATTCACTCCAACATGGACAATGACAGAGTCATATTTGTACTTGTTGTGGAGTGACTTGAGTGCATGCGTTATGTGGCGGATCCTGGCACCCGACAGGCAGTTGACTGTAATTTTCTCCTTATTCAACCTGGTGAGAGGGACATCAGTGTGCTGGACTATAGAGTCACCTATGACTAAAGTGTTAGGTACATTGTCTTGCCTTAAGGGCTGTTGCTGGGTGGCACACTGGTGTTGTGAACTATGTGACACATTGGTTGTGATTGGTGTTTGTTTGCGTTTCAGCTTCAGAGGTCTTTGTTGCTTGGGCAGGTTACAGTTAAGGGCCTCTGCATATGTGGATTTAGTGTTGCTATATGTGGGTGTTGGTGGTGCGGGTTTAGAAGGGCTATGTGTTGCTTGAGATGTAGTGTGGGTGTTAACCTTCTCCTCTTGACTGTTTAGCACAATCTTGGGTGGAGAGAGCTTTGCTTCCATTTTGGCTATGTAAGTGCATCTCTCACAGGTTGTAGTGTTAGGTGGTCGGAGGAGAGGGTTGTCTGTGTACATGAGGCAATTGCTGCATTGCCCCAGTATGCCCAGATTCACCAGGTGGACAGGAGAAATCACCGGAAGCTGACCCTTGGACATGCTTGGTTTGGGGCTTTTTTTTTTTCTTTGTAAAGTATAGGAGCTGTTTCCTTAGCAAGGTACTTTGCAATTATAGGCTGTTTAGTGCCTACTATTAATTTCTCCTTGTTAACAAGGAGAGTCCAGTGTTTGTATGAGTTTAAGGCTTCCTAGGGCTTTCCAGCAGGTATTAGAGAAAGTGCTAGTCACAGGGATGCTTAAAGGTAAGATTGAAAAGAATGCACTCTGCAGTGTGCACTAGAGAAGTTAGATGTGAAAGTAGGTAACTTGAGTTTTACCTGTTTAAAAAGTTAAGGTTTAGTGGAGAGTTATTATTTTTAAAACAGCAAGATGGATTGAAAGGGGTGGTCACTTTTGTATTTTGGTACTATGAAATACTGTAGGATGGCCAATAAATTTAAATAACTGAAGGGGTGGGATTTCAAAAATGATGATTTTGCGATTACTCACATAAGCCAGTGAAAGTAGAGAGAAATGAGATATATGGTCAGATTAACATAAGAGGTGGGCAACTAGAAAGACAGTGGTATTTAACAAGACAACTTAAATGGGTGGGAGGGCGGGAAAAATTCTGCCTGACTCAGAACAGAGAGAGCTGTGGTCTCTTTTGAAGTTTTAATATGCTGTTAAAACAGAATGCAAGCAAAACACAAAGTAAAGAAAACAAACTACAGTATTCAAAATATAGAAAGGCAATACAGTAATACAAAAAATAACAGCAAACTAACCTTTCCTTCACAGCAGAGTCTGGATGAGCCTTTCTGGTAAAGCTTCTGTTTTCATTTTAAGGGGCACCAGTATCTGGTAAAGCTTCTGTTTTCATTTTAAGGGGCACCAGTATGTCTGCCTGGGACGACATGATCAATAGACCACGATGCTTTGCCAGAGATGGCCTGCACCAGTTGCCCCTGGGATTCCGGATACTGGCTAAGGCTCTTGCCACCCCTATAGTTCCTTTTTTAGGCAAGGCTCAAATGCTAAATTCACCACCGTAAAAGGTTCAAGCAAGCAAACTCTGAGGATAATGCTACTCAATGCTAGAAGTCTAAAATGCACTCACTCGGGGCACTCCTTAAAATGGAGAACATCGACATCTGTGCAATGACAGAGACCTGGTTAAAGGCTCCAGAGAGCACCCCATGTATTACCAGGCATAATACATACCACACCTTTCAGCCACCTAACCTGGACTGAAACACTAAAAGCAGAGGAGTGTCCATAGTCATTAAGGATATCCACACCTCCAGGCTAGTTGCTCAACATAATGCATCTGAAATTATCCAAGGGCAACTAACACTGGGCAAGACTGCAATCCAGGTTGTAGCTTGTTACAGATCCCCCACCATGCCCCAGGATTCCCACTCTTCATTTCTTAAGATACTGGAAAATATTAAGGTACAACCCAATACCTTAATTATGGGTGATTTCAACTACCCCATCAACTGGGAAAACTACTCATGTGCCAACTCATTCGCGCAACGTTTTCTACAATTCATAAATTCCAACACCTTGGATCAGCTTGTCCACACACCCACCAGGGGCAGCAATATCCTGCACCTGGTTATTACCAATATGGGTAACCAGTGTTCCACACCAGAGGTCAACTCCTCACTGGTCAGATCCAACCACAAGCTAATCACCCTTGACATACATATCCCCACCCTACCCCCTATTAAGAAAACCACCATCAAAAACTACTCCAAAGCTAACCTCATGCTTCTTAAAACAGAAGTGGCAAACTTCACAATAGAGCTACGACTGCTGAATCTTACACAAATGCACTGTATAAGCAAATACATGAGTGCATGGATCATGCCATCCCCAAAAGAACCAAGACGCTATCCTCCAAAAACAGGAAGCCAATCTAGTGGTCCCCCTGCCATAAACAAACTCTACAACTGAAGGAAGAAGCTGTTGCAAAAAAGAGTAAAATCCCAAGATTGGAGAAACTACCTGGTCAGCCTCAAGAAGCAGAGATCCATCATAAAATCCACCAAAGCCAGGTATGAAAATAAAATTGAGAGTGATTCCATAGACAACCACAAAGCATTCTACAACTATGTCAAGAATCTCAATGGCAACACTCAGATCTGCTCTAAGGTACAGCACAATGGCACTAAATATACAGAACCAACAGATATTCCCAACATCCTGACAGATAGGTTTCAGTGCTAACTTTAACACCTCTCACCTTCCAAAGGGCTCATCTTAACACTGGAAGAATGCAAAGCCCCTGTAATCACAGATGAACAAGTAAAGACCGCACTCTCCAAAGCCAAGAACACAGCATCCGTGGGACCAGACAACATCCCAAGCTGCATACTGCACGAACTACAGAATGAACTGGCACCCCATCTAAGTACCATGTTCAATCAGCCTCACCTCAGGCTATGTGCCTACTGAATGGCACACAGCAACGGTTATCCCACTCCACAAAGGAGGTGCCACCATGGACCCCAGAAACTACAGCTGCATTAGCCTGACGAGCCTAGTCTGCAAGGCCATGGAACGTATCATCATGGAGCCTATAAACAAAGACATAGGTAACCTCCAAACCCTGGACTCCACTCATTTTGGGTTGGTTTGTAAAAGGTAGATCATGTCTACTAAACCTGACCGACTTCTCACTAGAGTAGTATTCGTAGCCGGCAAGGTAGTGCACACAGACTATCTTGACCTTGCCAAGGTTTTTGATACCATCCCCCACTCTGGAATTACAGATAAACTCACTAAATTGGGCATAAATCCCTATGTCACAAGATGAGTGGCCAACTAGCTCACTGACAGAACCCACACAGTAAAAGTAGCTGACTCAAGTCAGACTTCAGACTAGTGACGAGTGGAGTACCACAGGGTTCTGTCCTGGGTCCTCCCCTGTTTGGCATCTACTTCTCTGAAGTGCAGGCCCACACAGAAGGTCTTTGGCTAACAAAGTTCTCAGATGACTGCAAACTGGGAGCCATAATAGAATCACCTAATGATGCAGACATTCTACAAAAGGGCCTCACAGAGACAGATGCTTGGTGTCAAAGTTATGGCCTCAAGCTCAATGCCAAGAAGTGCATTGTCATCCCCTTTGTGAAAAACTCGGCACCCATAAACTACCACATAGGCGGCAGCTCACTAAACACTGAAAGTGTGATAAGAGACCTTAGGACACAGGCGATAACCACATTGCCACAGTAGTCAGGAAATCCTATGTGGCACACCTCATCATAAAAGGGTTCTCCTGTAGAAAAAAGGAGGTCACTGTTCCCCTCTACTCATCCTTCATCAGGCCCATTATAGAATACAATGCCTCGTTTGGCATGTATCTCAAAAAGATACCTACAAAAATTGAAAAAGCCACAGAAATACCTCACTAAGGATTACCAGTTTCAAACAGATACCATACGCAGACAGTCTAAAAAAACTCCAGCTCTACTCTATCGCATATTGCCTATTCGGAGGCGATCTCTGCCTAACAAGCAAAGCTATGTCAAACCCAGAGCCGTTGGACATGTTACACTTAAAGAAATCCCAATCTCTACTAACCACATGCACCAGGGACCTAAACCTTGTCACCACAATAAACAGAACATGCTGGAGGGATAGATTCCTGTCCCAGAGACTTCCCATACTCTGGAACAAACTACCCATTCATTTCAAGCAAAGCTCCTCATTGGCCGTCTAAGAAAAAGCTTGACGACTGGATGAGAAATAGAAAATTCACCCTGGGGATCACTTCTGCGGCACAGGAAAATAACTTTGAGTGACGAAAGCCAGGGAACCTTTTTGGCTAGGCTTATATAGGCCCTAGTTGGTGTGGTAACAGCAGTGGATAGAGACCACTAAATGCAGCAGAAACGCATACAGTTAGTAATGTCAGCTCATGCAAGACAGGAACATCTGCTGCTCCCCAACTTTATCACTGTGGGATAAACACTCTGTGCAACTTCTGGCCTCCAAAAGGTCAAGTAAGCAGGGCTCTACTTCAAACTCCCCGTGACAAAATAAAAAAAAAAAATAATTTTGGCTATTTCATCCCATTCCTGCCCCCAGCTCTCTAGAAGCCCAAGTGCATTCCTGAACTTGGCTCGCTAGGGATAAAGACAATCACAAGGCATTTTTAATTATGTTTAGAATCTCAAAAGCAAAATGCAGCAACCCACTGAGCTGATTGTGAATGATGTTACCGACACTGAGGCCAAAGATATAGCAAACGTAATGGCGACAAATTTCTCTCTAACTTTACTCCTCTCCCCTCAGTCTGCCTCTCGAGACGTACTTGAAACTGGCTTGCCTCCAGCTATCACACAACACAAAGTCCTAAAAATGCTATGAAAAGCTACAAAATGCTGCACCAATAGGTCCTGACAATATACATGGATGCATCTTAAATAGCATGAAGCATGATTTAGCCACACCCCAAATACTGCTCAATTTCAGCCTCTAAACCGGTTTTGTACTAAGTGAATGGAGTACAGCTTCAGTCATTCCTCTGCAATAAGGGAGGACCCTTCCACAGACCAGGGCAGTTATAGACCTACAAGTCTGTCCAGCCTCATATGCAAAACCATGGAAAGATTCATCATGGAATCAATCAATAAAGACAACAGGGAACCTCCAAACACTGGATCAATCTCAGTTTGGACTGGTCAAGCACTGGTCATGCTTACTCATCCTGGTGGATTTTTTTGAAAAGGTCACCAAATAAATGGATTAAGGCAAAATTGTACACAGCATACCTCAACCTGGCCAAAGCATTTCACACAGTTCCCCATTCACACAGTACAAAAGCTAAATAAACTTGGAATTAACCCCTATGTCACCCACTGGATTGTCAATTGGCTTACAGATAGGAAGCAGGAAATCAAATTAGGGAAAATTACCTCCACAAAGAGACCAGTCACCAGTGGAGTCCCTCAGGGTTCTGTGCTGGGACCTCTCCTGTTTGGTATCTAATTTTCTGAAGTAAAAGCCAATATCAAAAGACTCTGGCTGACTAAGTTTGCAGATGACTGCAAACTAGGAGTAGTCGCTGTATCCCCAAATGATAGTCATCCTGTAGGACGGTTCGTCTCAAGTAAATAAATGGTGTCAAAATCAGAGACAGAAACTGAATGTAAAAAAAAATGCTTTACTGTATTCCTTTGGGGAGTCAACTACTCCAGGAAACTACCATATAGACAACAGACCCCCTAAGAATTAACCTAGTTGTTTTGAATTTGGGAACTTGTGTGGATAATGACCTAACCTTTGACCAATATGTATCTACTGTTCTAAGAAAGTCCTTCTATGTTGCACAGCTTATAAAAAAAGGGATTTTGTCTAGCTCTAGGGATCTCATTGTCCCCCTTACTCAGCCCTCATTAGGCCAGTCATTAAATATAATGCCTCCTTTGACATGCATCTGTCCAGATACATGCAACAGGAATGCCCACAGAGATCCCTTCCTAAAAGAGAACAAGGCTTAAACATGTACATGGACTGACTCAAAGCCCTGTCACTATACCCTTTATCCTACAGATTGCCAACAGGTGATCAGTGTCTAGCATACAATGCATCCTCCAACCCATTGCTGATGGATTTACTGCACATCAACAAGTCAAATGACATCAGAAATACTCAGTCTTGGGATATAAACCTCTTCTGCAACATCAACAGAACAGCCTGGAGGGACAGGTATATCTCGCAAAGGATACCGCTGCTGTGGCGCAGACTCTCCATCCACAGAAAAAGTTAATCTCTGTCCATATTCAAGTGCAACTTAGATCAATGTATGGGAAACAGAAAATTTACCCCAGGACTTCTCCCCTGTACTACTTACTAATGGACAGATGCAGCTCCTAAATGCTTTATCCTATACATGGGTCCCCTCAAATTATCTATGGTATGATTCCAGTTATTCTTATTAGGGGTAATATATAATTATTGACCATGGGAAAGCCAATCTATAACAAAATGGGATAAGTTGTTTCAAGCACAAAAAGCGAAATTAGCTGGGCTTAAAATGGTCAGCAAGGACAGCTAACCTAGGACTTAACTATAAACCTATAAGATGGACTATCAACCTCTTTGACAAATGGGCAGGCTCTTACTTTTAATTTTTAATTTCCAGGATCATGCATGTAAAAGATTTGCTCTTGGCTAGTGTACATAATCAAAGTGTGAAAGTAGCGGACTCCAAGTCAGTCAGACTGCCGACCAGTCACTTGTGGAGTCCCATGGGGTTCAGTCCTCTCCTGTTTGGTATCTACTTCTCTGAAGTCCAAGCCAACACGAAGGGACTCTGGCTGACATATTTCGCAGACGATTGCAAGTTGGGAGCTATTAACTACCCAAGTGATGTTGACATCCTACAGAAAGGCCTCACTGAGACCAGCAACTGGTGTCAGAACCGTGGCCTTAAGCTCAATGCCAAAAAATGTGTCATCCCCTTTGGGAAAAACATGGTTCTTATGAATTACCGCATCGATGGTAGTCCACTGAACACAGAAGGCGTTGTAAGAGATCTGGGAACACAGGGTGACAGCAACCTCTCCTTTGACCACCACATTGCCACTGTGGTCAGAAAGTCCTATGCCAAGGGTTTTGCATCCAAGAAGAGGTCATGGTCTCCCTCTACTCTTCCCTTATTAGGCCGGTCATGGAGTACAATGGCCCAACTGGCATGTATCTCACTAAATACCTGCAACAACTGGAGAGGCCGCAACAGTACCTAAACAAAGAGGATCCTAGGCCTTAAACATTTGTCCTATATGGACAGATTCAAAAAACTCCAACTATTCTCCGTCGCATATCGCCTACTTAGAGGTGATCTCTGTTCGATTTACAAAGCCATGTCTGACCCAGCTCTGTTAGAAATGCTACATCTAAAAAAATCCCAATCTCTCTGCACCACACGCTCCAGATACCTCAAACTCATTACCACAATCAACAGAACATGCTGGATGGACAAGTTCATAACCCAGAGACTGCCCATGCTATGGAATAGACTACCTATACATGTCAAACAGAGCACTTTCACTGGCCCTGTTCAAGAGAAATCTTGATGAGTGGATGGGAAATAGAAAATTCACCCTAGGGATCCACTCCAGTGGCTTTACTCAGAGGCACTGGGAACTAAGGTTGGATGGCATGATGCCAGGGTAATCCTATGGACTAGGCTTATAAAGGCTCCAGGGCCATTAGCCTAGTACACACCTGTGAAAGTTTCTACATTAAAGCCATGCTACTGCCTGCCCACAGGCAAAGCAGCAACACATCCACTGGTGCTGCTAACAACGTAGGTTCGTGAGTGTAACAGTTAAACTGGAAGATTCATGGAGGGAAATGGGTTCACCAAAGTTACAAATACCAAGACATTAGCTAGTGAATACAACTCACAAACCATGCCCTTCCCAAAAGGCAACAGCTCACAAACTAAAGTTCTGTAAAGCGGCTGCCGGCTCTTACCCTTCCACCTTTGAACTTCATCATGGACATTGACAACAGTTCCAAGACAACCCCTGCCCTGAGCCTGCAGGTTATGTGGGGGCAGTGGCCTTTCCTGGAAACAGTTACCACAGAAAAATAAAATGACACCATCTCCAAGTCACATTACAAATCTTGTACCTTCGTTGTTGCTGTATATACGTTGTTATAACAATGAGCTGGCATATCTTGCAATGAGCGCAATTATATCAAGCCAGTAATTACGGGAAAAAGGGAGGTACACTGGCCAAAGGCCTTTTTTTGCAGGGGGGAGTGAAGAGTGAAAACACTTCCAAAAATGTGTCACGTTGGTATGAATGTGTGCGCTCACAGGAGTAAAACTGAATTACCTGGATGACTGAGGGCAGGATAATAGAACTCCTCACGATGGCCTGCAGCATGGAGTGTAACAGGTAACAAGGCCAATTCAACAAATGCTAAAAGGATGAGAGTGCAAATCACTTCCTGTCTACTGATGGAGTATTACTTCAGGTCTATATCACATTGTCGAATGCACGTGATATCGAACCGGGAAGTTTGAAATGCAAGAATTTTGAACACACAAAACAGTGATTTTTTTTCCCTTGGGGGGAGAAGAAAAAAATAAATAAATCGCTGTTCTGGTACAAAAACAAAAAACACGTACACTTCAAACTTTTACTAATGTGGGGGGAGCTGTAACCCCACACACCCCTACTTAAATATACCAACTCCGAGATCGTACTACAGTGGAGGTAATAGCAAAGCCGCAAAAATAGCTCACCGATTTTTCCCCCTGGGGGGGGTGGGGGGGATCAGTGTTCCACGGCTTCGCTATTTTTGCATTTCGAACTTCCCGGTTCGATATTATGGCGTTCAAACACCTGTGCGTTCGACATCGTGATATAGACCCACTACCTCAACCCAAACTAAAATGCAATTCTCTTAACTTGCAGCTGCAGGAGTAGGTTAGCTATGCAACTGCTTTCACGTAAAGGAATGCAAAAATAACTTGGGTCAGTAGAGTAAGTAAAAGGGGAACAGCTCATACCCTCCTTAGTCCAGAATCAGACGCAAAGCCAAACAATGATGGACAAAGAGTAAAATCAGGGACCATTTTAAAGATTGTTCTAATTCACTCAGGTTAACATAAAAAGATGTTGCATTAGCATGCTATTTCTGAATCAAATGCCCAAAACTTTAATATCTGGCATTACTTAGTGAATGCATTCATGAATTTGGCAGAAAAAAATCATTACATTTAAAAAAGGTGTCGCTCGCCAGGTCAGGATAAAACAAGCGAGCATCGTAAGTTCTTGCAGCTTTATTGTATGGAACCACATCATAAACAAGGTTACGTTAACTAACTTATAAACAAACTAGCTATCATGCACATGGGCACTGACATTCTGACTGCATCTTCAAAATGGCACTGTAGCTAACATGTGCTTGGTATTTACATGTACACACAGATCTTGGAAATGCTTCTTAAAAGGTACAACACACCCGCTATTCTACACAAAGGACACAGAAAAAATCATGAGGTGGATATTTAGGTCCTCCAAGAAATATATTTTTAAATTGTGCTTCTATACAGAAGAAAATGTTCTTGATTTACTCATTTTTAATTAATTTTCTAATACTGATGTTATCACATGCAGGCTCATGACTGAGCTAAAGCCTATCCTGCACCAGAACATGAGTAATGCAGAGAACCAATCCTGGATGGAATATCAATCCATCACAAGATACAGATGTGTACACACAAAATTTACATGATCACCCATTCATATATGTTCATATCTTTGCGAAGGGGAGGAAACCAATATGCCAAACAAAATTCCATGTGGACTCCAGGCAGGAATGCAGACTCTGCACAGAAGGCAGTTGAAAAGGGAAGCAAACCAAAGAATCAATCTCTGAAGCAGCAATGCTTAAGCTTCATAAGCACAAAGGTGACTCAAGACTGTTTTCTTCTGTCTAAGAAGTGTTACTATTTCCAGAAATAAGTTAAGTACCTACCATAACGTTCCATGTTAGTTGTCTTCATCTCACCGCCTTTCTTGCTGTTTGGGATCTGAGCCGATCCTTGGCTCTGACTCGGCCATCAATAGCTCGGGAGTTGTTTACTGGCTCGAGGCTACCCCTTATCCCATGATGCCTAGCGACAGCAGCCCAGATCTCATTTGAAATAGCTAATCCCACACATAATATGAGAGAAACCAGTTAACAAAAAAAAACTGGTTGTCCCATACATCCTAAAAACTAGAATAGGTTAGGAAGACCTAGGCAGAAGAGTAACAATAAAGAATACTCAGCCAGTGAAGGACTCCTCTTGATCCACTAGGACGGGGGGACGGAGGGAGGGACGCAAGAAAGAAGGCGAGATGAAGACAATTAACATGGAACGTTATGGTAGGTACATAACTTCTTAATATTAAGTTGTCTATCTCGCCTTCATTCTTGCTGTTTGGGACAGCATCCCTAGCACCTAGCTTCCTGGGTGGCTCAGTGGAACAGACTCTTCAGAACAGTGGAACCAAAGTCAGCTCTGCTCCGGGAGACCATATCCACCTTGTATTGAGAAATAAAGGTATGAGGGTTTGCCCACGTGGCAGCTGCACAGATGGAATCCATGGGCAACCTAGACTGAAAAGCTATGGAGGTGTCTAATGCCCTAGTAGAATGACCTTTCGGTTTAGTTGGTAACTCTTTATTCCTTAACTGGTAAATAAAAGTAATAGTGTGGGACAACCATCTGGATAAAGTCACCTTGGAAACTGGGAGACCTTGTTTGTTTAAGGCACAAGAAAGAAATAATTGGTCTGACTTTCTTATTTCTTTAGTTCTATGTAGGTAAAAACGCAATTGTCTATGAACATCCAATTGGTGAAGCTTGTACTCTGCCTTGTTGCTATGATTTGGGAAGAACACAGGGAGATCTATAGATTGCTTAAAATTATTTTCTGAGCAGACTTTAGGAAGAAACGAAGGATTAGTCCTCAGAGCAACTCTGTCCTTGTGAAACACCAGGTAGGGAGGACGAATACATAGTGCTTGAAGTTCTGAGACACGCCTAGCTGAAGTGATAGCAACCAGAAAGAGCGTCTTCCAATACAGAAACTTGATGGATCAGGATGCTGCTGGTTCAAAAGGAGGCAGAATTAAGGAAGTTAGGACTAAATTAAGGAGGAGGGGGATCTCTCATTGGAGGTCTAAGAAGAGATGTTCCTCTCAAAAATGTTTTACAGAGCTTATGAGACATGATGTTAGAATTTGTCAAACCGATATGAAAATTAGAAATGGCCGCTAATTGTACCCTAATCGTAGCGGAAGTGGCACGGAGTGAAAAAGTTGTGCTAGGAATTCCAGAATTTCGTGGACTGGGGCTGAGAAGGGATCCACATTCTTAGACTCTGCCCAACAACAAAAACGTTTCCATTTGCTAGCATAAGTTTTTCTCGTTGTAGACTTATGAGAGGAAACTATAATCTTGCGGACTGCTAGGGAAATGCTGGGAAGCCTGGCTAAGGTTGGAAGTGGAGCAACCAAGCTGTGAGCTGGAGAGTTTGGAGGGATTGATGCAACCCGCCTGATTGATGAATCAGGAGATCTGAAATCGGGTCCACAGTCCAGGGCTGATCGAGAAGGTAATAGTGTAGGAATGGGAACCATATATTTTGAGGCTAGTAGGGGGAAATGAGGATCATTTTGCAACCCAACGATTTTGCTTTCTGTATGAGTTTCGGTATCAGGGGAAACAGAATAAAGGCATAATGAAGTCCCTGAGAACAATCGTGGACTAGAGCGTCTCTGGGTATGTGACCTGGAAGCGGAAGAAGGGAGAAGTAGTTGCTGCATTTGCTGTTGAAAGGGGTGGCAAAAAGACTGCATCAAGGCTGTCCCCATTTGCGGAAGATGAGATCCGCAACTTCCTGATTCAGAGACCACTCGTGAGGGATGAGGATAGCTCTGCTGAGCCTGCCCGCAATGACGTTAGATCTCCCAGGGATGTGCGTCGCAATCAGAGAATGTTGGGAGGAAATCACCCACTGCCAAAGTCTGAGTGCTTCTCGACACAGGGGGTAGGATCTAGTTCCGCCCTGCTTGTTGATGTACCACACCACTGACATGTCTGTTTGAATTGCAATGGTTCTGGAAGAGAGTCTTGAAGGGCTTGCAACGCTAGGAGTACGGCTCTCATTTCTAGGACATATATGTGCAGATGGTACTCGTGAGGTTGCCAAGTGCCTTGGACTGTCCTGCCCAGATAATGCCCCCACCCCCACCCTATCAGGGAGGCGTCTGCAGTCACTGTGGCTACCGGAGGGGGCTGTATGAAAGGTCTGCCCTGAGTCACTAGTGGGGAGACCATCCACCAAGAAAGATGCCTTTTGCATGCCTCCATGATCAGGATCATGTGAGTCATGGGTAACTCCTGGAAAGACCACTGCGTGAAAAGAAGCCACTGAAGAATTCTCATGTGGAAACGCGCTAATGGAAGTAGAAGAATGGCAGCTGCCATGGAGCCCAGAGTTTGAAGGACATACCTGACATGGATCCTTTTGCTCTGCATTAGGATTCGCACTTGTTGACGAATTGTGGACACTCTTTCCAGTGGTAACCTTGTGAACATTTCCCTTGTGTTTAATTCTGCTCCTATATAAGTGATAGATTGACAGGGCAACAAGGCAGATTTTTCGAAATTTATTGCAATACCTAAGATGTGATTGTATAATCCCACCCTTGTAAGAGTTGATGCCTGGTGGGAGAAGTGAGGAGCCAGTCGTCTAGATATGGAAACACCTGGAATCCTTGACGTCTCAGATGAGCAGTGACCACTGCCATACATTTGTTGAACACCCTGGGGGCTGTGGTGAGACCAAAGGGCAGAGCTCTGAACTGGTAATGACTGGCCCCCACCCGAAAGCGAAGAAATCTCCTGGAGCATCTGTCCATCTTGATATGGTAGTACGCATCCTGAAGATCTATCGAGCACATCCAATTGTCCTGACACAGGAAGGGTAGAATGGACTGTAGCATGACCATCCCAAACTTTGTTCTTTGTACAGATTTGTTTAGTCTGCCAAGATCCAGAATCTGTCTCCAGTCCCGTCTTTTTTGGTACCAAATAGAACCTTGAGTAAGTTCTGGATCCGTGCTGGTCTGCGGGGACTTCCTGAATGGCTCTTTCTTCTAGCAGTTTTGAAACTTCTATTACTGCTTGCTCCTTCAGATTGGGTGGAACATCTGGAAGGGTCTTGTTTGACTGTAAGGGGGATTGATGGATGGGAATTTTGTAACCTCCGGATATAATGGACAGTACCCTTCTGTCTCTTGTTACATTTTGCCAGGCTTTTGGGTACAGCGAAAGTCTTGCCTCGACTGCCTCCAGAGGTGAGCAGCTGGGCAACCCTTCAGGGATGCTGAAAGGGCTCGTCAGAGAAGGATTCTCTGTTGCCCTGGCTCTGCGGACCCCCTCTGCCACGAGGGCGGCGTCTATTATTGTTTTTTCCCCCTCTGCCTCTGGAGGAAAAATCACTGTGCATCTTCCCACTCTTCTGACCCTTGGGGTAAAGTCTAGAGGGAGTGGAAAAACAGACTCCCACGGCAGAGAGAGAGTCTTGCCTTCTTGCTCACACCTAGTCAACGTGTCTTTCACCTGTGGCACAAAGAGAGAGGAGCCATCAAAGGGGGTATTGGTGAAGGACACTAGAAAGGGTTCCGCAAAGTGACACAGCCGAATCCAAGCATGCCTCCTAAGGGCCACACCCGTGGCCGCAGCTCTACTCGCTCCATCGGCTGCATAGCAAATGAGCCTCATGGAGGAGTTAACTACAGAATTAAGAGTCGCTAGCTGGGAAGCTACTTTGGCTTGTACTCCCCTCAGCTGTAGGATCTTGAAGGGTAACTAAGCTCTTTAAGGAGATCCCCTTGAAGGTGAGTAAAATGACAGACAGTTCAGGGACCTCATGGAGAAGGTCTCTGAAGCAAGCATTCGCTTTCCGTACCTGTCCATCGTCCTAGACTCCTTGTTAGGGGGATGAACAGATGAAGAGGTCTCTGCTAACTCTCTTTTGGTGGCTGCTACCACCATGGCATCAACGGGCACACCTTTAGAAAGGAATTGCTTATCCTGGGGGGACGTAATAAATTTACCAGGTCTCCTCGGAGTTGCTTCCACTGTGTCCGGAGCTGACCAAGCCTTTGAGCCACTATAGACATAAGTGGGTCAAAAGGAGGAGAAACCCAGGAGGTGGAAGGTCGGGAACTGAAAGCGTCCAGGAATACAGACTCCTTCTCAGTAGGGGCTAGGGGATTCCAGTTCCCCCTCTGTCTAAGCATTTCCAGGATGTCCAAAAAGGAAACATCTTCAGAGGGGGATCTCGGGGACCCTTCCGATTCATCTAAGTCTGTATCAGAAGTGACAGACTCAGGGGAGTCAATGTGCTTCCTCTTGCACTTCTTCCGAGGGGGCTCTGAGTGATCAGGGGAGGCCTTGGAAGAAAAGGAAACACCCAATGGGGTGTCCTGGGGCATTGGTTCCCTACGTTTGGGGTCTGGAGGAGGAGCAGAGGTTGGCACAGACACTATGGGGGACGGAGCAGGTGGGGCTGGTAGTGGAGCTGTCTCGGGGGACAGCACACTCTGCATGACCTCAAAGACATCCCTGCCTCGAGGCAGAGAAAGCTACAGTTCCGAATAAATAGGAATCTTTCTCCGTGCCGAGGGGGATGGCTCTGAGACCGATGTTGGAGCCGAGCTCACCTGCGCCGATGCTCCGAGAGGGAGAACGGGGTAGAACAAGGGTCTGATACCACTCGCCCCCTCGGAGCCAACGAGTAAGCCCTGGTGTCCAGATTCCTCGATCAAAGGGACTGTCAAGGTAATCGGAGCCGAGGTCGGAACCGAAGGAGAGATGGTAATCGGAGCCGACGGTTTCACTACTCGGACCCCAATGAACTCCGGCTCCGAACTCAATGGAGTCGGAGGAGGAACAGAAGAGGAGGTGGATGGAGCCGATATCTGTTGAGGAGGGCTAGACAATAATTTTGCTAGTGCCTGTGATTTAAGCAACCTACTTGCTACTCTCTCCACATTATGATCCATCAGCCTAGAGGATCGAGAGAAGTGTGAAGAATGGTGGCTACGTTCACTTTGCAATAATGGAGACCGAGGAGCCGAATAAACTGACTCTAACGAAGGGGACCTCAGCCTTTTATGGCTCCAAGATGGCTCCGAAACATCCAATGGAGCCGACGGAGGGGTTGTCTCGTCGGTGCCAGCCGGAACTGACATACTCAGCAAATCCTGTACAGGAGTCTGCTCCGAAGGTGGAGCCGACGGTTTAGTGGATTTTGGGGATTTCACTGGCTGGGAACTATTTGCCGATGAATCCTGAGGCTTTAACAGACCCCTAAGGATCAATTTGTTCTTACACTCCTGTAGGACCCTTGGACTAAAGGCATGGCAAATAGAACAAGAGTCCTGCAGGTGAACAGCGCCCAAACAATAAACGCAGCTAGTGTGCCCATCTGTCAGACATTTTCTAACAGCATGAGTCACACTTTTTAAAACCAGATACTTTAGCTTCCTTAGACATGACCCAACTACAAAAAAACTAATCACCACAATAAGGTAAACACAGACAGACCAATAAGTACTATTCTAAACAAGATACACCTATAAAAATGCAATCTTTTTTTTTTTTTTTTTTTTTTAAGATAGCAAATCAAAAAGCCTCAAGTTAAACGGCTATCCTAGGGAGAGGGGGAGGGGGGAGAACTCTCTAACTTAAACGAGTTCTAAATAAAAGGGAAACAGAGGAATGAAGTATTTCACAACACCACCACCGCGGACACTTACAGAATAAACTAAGAACAGTAAAATATCTATTAGTTTAAAGGGTCTAAGAGAATATTTTTACAAAGAAAATTGAAAAATACAAGACTGAGACAGAAAACGACACACCTCGCAGCTTAAGCGGCAAATGAGATCTGGGTAGCTGTCGCTAGGCATCATGGGATAAGGGGTAGCCTCGAGCCAGTAAACAGCTCTTGAGCTATTGAAGATGGCCAAGTCGGAGCAGAGGATCGGCTCCGATCCCAAACAGCAAGAATGAAGGTGAGATAGACAACTTAACATCCAAAGTTACAAGGTATGTGCAAAGGAAGCAGATTTTATACAAGTGTTGCAAAAAGCTTGGAAGGAATCTGCTTGGCTTGTGAGCCTTAATTTCTAGACCTAGGTTTAATTCCCTTGGTCTCTGGCTGCGTATTACTGTGCAACTCCAGAGCAAAGTCTCCAACAGATTACTGCTTCAAAATCACTCCTGAAAATGGACAGTCATGCCTAATGGGTCCGTCTGATTAAAAATAAGAAACTGACTTATTCACAGAGACATTGTAACTGATTGTTACAGTACAACTCCTGCAGAGATAAAACACTGTTTAAGGATGAGAAAGTACAAGTAGGTAGGCACTATGGGAGAAGTCTAACAGCAGAGAAAAATGTAAGCGGGCTTATTGCATTGTGATATTCTGAGGATATGCTGAAAAAAAATGTTTTTAAAAATGACTGGTGCACATGCAAGACACGGGTATAGGAGAATGAAAAGTTCACTTCATGGTCACAGAGTACAGTGTGCAAAAGTGTACAGCAAAAAGACAGGTATCTAACTCGTGTATGAAATTAAACACCAGCTCCAAATTAACCTCAGTCAGCCCAATGCAGGAAAGTGTAGTACTGTAAAAGTCAAGAAGGCAACCCAAGAGGATGGGGTCAGAAGGACTGTAGCCAATACTTGGCATGGGCAATATCTAGGAGATAGTGCTCCAGTTAACTCCCACACCCAAACCACCAGCTAATTACTAGCCTGGCTGAAAGCTACAGGCCAGGGATGTACGGCGAGCATCTGAAAATGCTGTCACAGATGTTATCAGAAGACCACTGCCAGGCAAGGGAAAGCAGGGATGACTCAAGAGAAATGGAACAGAGACTCAAAGCACAACACATACCAATACCGACCAAAAAAGGCTTCCATAAGCATTGCTGCAGGAAAAGAAAAGAAATAAATCAGTGAAGACGTGCGTTTCTATGCTGGCAAACCAAAGACTGCAGTAAAAAGACAATCTTTATAAGACATTCCAACACACAAAATAAAATTTACTATTAAGACACACAGCAGGAGTTGGCAAGCCACTTTACGGGCTATGCTTTACTCCCACATACACAATCGGTAATCAACTGCTCAGTGTCTTGTATAAAACCACCTGTACAAATCATGACACACAACACATCCTTTAAGACACCATATGTTTACAAAAAAATAAATAATTAACCAACAACCAATACTTTATGACCAAAACACTGGAAAAATCACAGATATTCTGTATGTTATGCTGAAGTTACCTCACAAACCAAAGGTATATTTGCAAGCAGCCCTCTCCGAAATGTGTATACAGGAAGTGCATCAGCACCCCCTCCCCCTAAACACACTCTTTCTGAATAGGGAACAGCCAGCTAAAAGGGCTGCCCTGCTCCACCCAAACAGTATGATTCAAGTAAGAAATACAATTCATTCAAGATCAAGAAATTAGGCATTTTATGAGACTTCAGAATGACTGTAGGGTAAAGGCTGCCAGATTACACTGAAAAGTTCAATCTGGCAAACATTTCTGTTAGCTCTGTTTTCAGAAATATAATTCCAATGGCATTTAAAGCCATTAAAACTGATCCTACTGATTGCATAACAGAATGTCTGAACTAAATTTACTAAAAAGTAAGAAACAAGCTTGTGCAAAAAATGGGAAGTGCACGCACACTCAACGTTTCTGTTTCTCAAAAAGTACCAAAGTTTTGCCATTCAAAAGGCTGCATTTGGCAAAACAGATTAATCATTTGTAAATGTACACAGAAAATACAATAAAAACCCTCAAGGGGGGTTTACAAATGGTTACAGGCTTTACATCACTGCATCACACTTTTGTTCCCTCTCCCCTGCCCCCCCCCCCCGAGAATACACACACAGAACGTCACCTATTCTGAAAAATGTGACTTAATTTATTATTAAATTATAAAAACTGCACAACACTTACATTAAAAAAATAATCACAGACTGTATCTGACAGGTAGCAGAAATTAGTACATTTGGATCAGGACACATCTTGGCCATAATGCATACACCTGTACTGGATTCATGACAACAAAAAAATATTAATGTGGTGTGTACATCCAGACCCAATCTATGAAATTTTGGTTTGTTTACTACCAAGATAAATTTTGAATTAAAAAAAGAGGTGTTCCCTTCCTGACATTCTCACAGCACTGCTGAATGACTCAATGTCACACACACACACACACACACACACACACACACACACACACACACACACACACACACACACACACACACACACACACACCTGTGCTGGATTTTTATCTCAGCTTATGACCAGCACTTACATAATTATAAAATGATTTTAATAACTCACATAACAGATTTCACTTCCTGAGATTTAGAAATCATAGTTGACCATGTAAGCTTAGTAAAACTTTATCATGTAGACAGACATCATGGATAATGGAGCTACACTTTACATTTAGTGTTCAACTACAACACTATCGCATGGAAACATAACATTTGCATATACATAAACAAGTAATTCTATACAAAACAGTGTGAATTGAGAGCCATTAAAATAAGCACTGGATTACAATCTCACACCCTAACTTGAAAATGTTACAGACCTTTATAAAGTAGGTTGCCTGCATATCCCACTTGGAAGCTTCTTTGTTTTTTCTTTACGAGAAGCAAATCCAGAACAGCTCGAAATGTAACAAAAAATGAATTTGCTGGAACTTTTCTATTAATCCTTCCTCTCACAGTTCGTAACATGAAGGTTAGGGGCCCATGAAATGGACACTGTTCGAATTCTTCTCCAAAGCTCCTTTCCACCCTCACGGACTTGACTACCTGGCAAAGGAAGTGACACCTGACTCGGGAACTCCTCATTTTACATTCCTTAAACACAGAGAGACACAGATATGCACCTGAGCCTGCCTGTGTTACATCAACCAATAAGAACTCATTTCCCTGTTTTTATATTCATTAACTCCAACCAGTCTGAGTAAAGGTTACTTACTTGAATACTACGACACACAACAAAATGCACACAAAAAGCTTGATGTCTTTTTGCACTGCATGGTCTCGGGTTACAAACGGACACCAAAAACCAGCTTCACTGAATCTACGTCCATTTAAGCTAAGCATAAGGTTCGTCAAACAGGTCCTGAATGCCCAGTACAATGTCAACAGTCTTAAAACTATTCCCCTCAGTATACAAATTAACTCTCATTCTCTCCATCAGTAAATGAGGAATAGGGACTAATCACCCCTCATACTATAAAGCAATGCCTTGAAATATTTCCTTTTTACCATTTAACTGGGGGAGTGTACTGATCTAGCTGTTGCAGTAAAGCTTCAATAGTTTCTATTTCTTTTTTTTTTTTTTTTTTTTTGAGAAAGCAGTAAGGTAGCTTTACACCTGCAGCAGAAGTACTCATTCTGAAACTTGCACTTTTATTTTAAACAAAACTTTTGTTCTGTTTAACTGTTGACACTTTTGTTACAGTGAGCACTACAGCATTGTGACAGTTTTACCTAAGAGAAGTACTACTAACACACTTGCAGGGGTAACACAAGGGTATGGAGGGGACAAGAACATCATTCTGGCATTTTCTGGTTCTAACAAGTATGGAATACAATCCAGATTCTTTCTGGTTTGCACTTTTTTTGGAGGAAGGTTTGATCCAACCTTCTTACAAGCAGCATTTAACAAAGTGGAATGTTGAGCAAGGGATACAAAAGTAGAACTGGCCACATCAAAATTGCAATGTTATATCCTCTAGATATTGCCATCCTTATCCATCTTGTTCATGGTGATGGATTTCCAGAGAGACACTAGGACGAAAGATGGTCCCCATATGCCACCAGAGAGAGGGACAATTATGTAAAGTGTTCGGGATGATGCTGTAGTCTACCTATACCTGGACACAGCTGTCTGAAAATTGGTTAAAGATATCAGCCTTAGTGTCTGTAACCAGGTTAAGAGTTAAACTGTTCATAGGGCTGACTTCCACATTGTTGTTCATTTCTGTAATGCAGGCTTCTCAAACTTTCAGTCCTCGGGCCTTAAATAGCCCTCAAATCAGCATGCTGCTGCATGAGGGTAACTATTACAGTACATTCTTCTCTGCACTGATTTGCTTTCTTTCTGCTTTGGAGGCTGCAGCCCCTGAGTAAGTGTCCTATTCCTCGTGTAGCCCTCATGAGTATAGGAATCAGAGGCCCTCTGCAAGTGTCTACTGTGTGTCATGCACATGCTACATCTGGCACCAGTTCCTCTGCATCCCACAACAGGAGCATTGAAGCGGCTGAAAATTAACATAAAAAGGGGGAGGGTTTTGCCCTCTAACTCCATGCTTTCCAAATGTACCTTGACCTCTGGCCTGAAGTTACAAATGCCACTTAAGTGTTTTGGTAACAGTCACCTTGAAATCCCGAATAAAAATTAAAGTCATCATGAGTGCCTATGCACAGCAAATTCAGCTCCCACACTTCTGACCAAACCTTCCACTGTGTTAGAACATGCAGCGGGAGATTGATCATGGTTAAGTTCTGGCAACTGCTTTGTGGTTTGATGAATTTTACTGAAAATATCACACTCAAAATTCACTGTGTGTGAAAGATAAACACCCTTAAAGAAAATGCAGAGGATGTGCAAAATGCTTCCTAGCCTGTTCACTATTCTTGACTTCCTCTTTACTGGATGGATAACTGGACTCTTATTACTGAGGACTTTTTATGGGCAGCTACAGAAACAGAGATCATACTTCAGTGACTAACTACAAACTTCACCGTTCCAAAGGTTACAGCTAGACTTCATGAGAACAAAAGCTTTCATAACAAGGTTTCCTGAATCAGCTTTAATAGCATCCCACATCATCAGGACTACCCAAGGAGGGCTGCTAACAGTCCTACAAGTGTTCTGCAACCTTCTCTGTGGGGAGGTTGTCACCCTCCCACCCCACCGTAACACACACACACATGGTCTAAATATTCCCTAAATTTGGGGATACTGTGGTACAAGCAGGAAAGTCAGTATCTTCCTTCTCATCCACATTAGGTGTAGCAGACACTGGGTGACAAATCTAGGTACATCCTTTTATACACAGACCTCCTCAGGAGTTATTCAAAGAAAAGGAAAATACAGTGCTGGGGTACACAAAGGCCGAAGACTCTCTGTTCCTTTGAGGAACAGGTGGCAAGGCCAAAGGCTCAACTGCTGAGCAACAGGTGGCAAAGCCAAAGGTTCACAATCATCTGGACTTTTCTGTGGTGTTAACATCAAGTGCTGAAATGTAAAGCGGTTTGCTGGCTTGCCATCAACATGAAAAGCTGGCTAGACACCTAGAAACACAATACCAAAAGCCCCTTGTGCACAGGATGCTGGGTTTGGCCAACAATGGGAGGCAGGAAGATCCCAGCCCCTAGCACTGAGACTGACCTACATCCATAGCAACAGTGCAGATAATTGGAATATTGAGGAAACATCCAACACTGAAAAAAAAATAAATAAATCACTGCCAAATCATTATTAGCATCCCAGGGTTGGTATCGATATGGGCTTCAGTGTTAGTAGTGAAGCTAATAGGTTCAAAGTTAGAATCCAAAAACTCTTGTGCTAGTGAGGAATTTAGAAGCTACTGGGATCACAATGTGCACTGTCCAACAGACCCAGCATAGGACTGTACTGGGATCACAATGGGCACTGTCCAACAGACCCAGCATAGGATTGTACTGGGATCACAGTGTGCACTGTCCAACAGACCCAGCATAGGACTGTACTGGGATCACAATGTGCACTGTCCAACAGACCCAGCATAGGATTGTACTGGGATCACAATGTGCACTGTCCAACAGACCCAGCATAGGACTGTACTGGGATCACAATGTGCACTGTCCAACAGACCCAGCATAGGATTGTACTGGGATCACAATGTGCACTGTCCAACAGACCAAGCAAAAGACTGTACTGGGATCACAGTGTGCACTGTCCAACAGACCCTGCATAGAACTGGAGAGCAGACCAACGGACCCAGCATAGGACTGGAGAGCAGACAACTTCCTCTGAGCTCTCACAACATAAGAGTCCCCCATTCAGTCTCTGTCCAGGCACAAACATAATGCCAAGGACTGGTCATGCACACACTCGTCTCAGGACCCAGACAGTGGGACCAACACGGACTGGTCAGGCACATACTGCACACACTCCTCTCAGGGCCCAGGCAGTGGGACCAACAAGGACTGGTCAGGCACATACTGCACACACTCCTCTCAGGCCCCAGACAGTGGGACCAACAAGGAGTGATCAAGAACCCCAGACAGCGGGACCAACAAGGACTGGTCATGCACATACTGCACACACTCCTCTTAGGCCCCAAACAGTGGGACCAACAAGGACTGGTCATGCACATAATGCACACTCTCCTCTGAGGCCCAAGACAGTGGTACCAACAAGGACTGGTCAGACACATACTGCACACACTCCTCTCAAGCCCCAGACAGTGGTACCAACAAGGACTGGTCATGCACACACTCCTCTCAGGCCCCAGACACTGGTAACAAGGACTGGTCATGCACACACTCCTCTCAGGCCCCAGACACTGGTAACAAGGACTGGTCAGGCACATACTGCACACACTCCTTTCAGGCCCCAGACACTGGTAACGAGGACTGGTCAGGCACATATTGCACACACTCCTTTCAGGCCCCAGACACTGGTAACAACAAGGACTGGTCAGGCACATACTGCACACACTCCTTTCAAGCCCCAAACAATGGTACCTACTCCCAACAACGATTAACCTTAAAACCTGCAAAAATCAGCTGCATGGGCATGTTTTAGTGAACCAGCCATCACATGTAATTTACCACAACGCTATTAACCTAAACCCAAGGCCTACATGGAATCCTCCGCCTTGCTTATGTGTCTACTGCAAGTAAATGGTAGTGCAATGCTTAGTATTACTTCACTTATTAGTCATACTAACTGCACTGAAATGTACCTTATTTGGCATGGTTAATTTTCGGTGTATAGTGTTCCTGTTTTTTTCACATTATGTAACTATTGTTCACTCAGGCTATGGATGAAATGGGTTGCGTTTGATCAGTCCACCACCCCTGTTAAACCAAATATAAAAAACAACACTAACGTAACACATTTATTTATTTACATTTGTTTACCGGGAAAGTCCGACTGGACACAGGTCCATTTTCAGCGGAGGCCCGGGAAAAAAAACTCCACAGTACAATAGAATGCAGTACATGAGAGAACAAAAATACAGAACATACAATTGATTTTAATACATAATAGGTTAGAAGTTAACAGTTTTAGTTAGACAGTACAGTAGACAGTACACTCTATTATAATCGCTATCAGTAACAGCAGAGCAGGGGGTGGCTTTGGGCATAGGAGGCCTCGAAAAGAAATGGACCTAAAGACAAAATTCATGACTAAAGTTTTGATGTTATAAATAGGAGACAATGCAATAGTTTCATCCAAAATGCACACAATATTTAATGACTCCTCTCTAACTTTGCATCAGTGGCGGCTGGTGACTTCAAATCAAAGGGGGGCTGCAGGAGACAGCTGAATGGGTGGGGTCAATGGGAATGGGTGTGACCAACTAGAAAGGGGAGGAGCTATGCTCAAAACCACAAAACCTTTAATTAAATAAGCTGCCCTGGGTGCAAAACCATCTTTATGAGAGTCCAATCAAGACAAAATGAAGTGTAGAAGAAAAAAAAATATTTCAATCCATTGGCTGCATGACAGCTTACTTAACATCTAGATGGAAACAAAAAGGTTGTGAGGCATGAAAACATAAATTACTTTTTAAATACATTACTGGAATGTCAGTCAAAATCAAGTATAAGAAAAACAAGCAGCACTTAACTCAAATCACTTCTCCTTGCACTCCAGTTCTAATTATAGTTTATATTCAGCTTTATTAAAGTACCAAGTAACATGCTGAAAGTAGCAATCTGTGATACCCCCTCTGTGATACCCCCACTTGTAAAAATGTTTCTTATTCAAAAAAGACCTGCTGCCTGACAACTATCTACTTGTTTCATGGGGAAAACATGATCAAAGTAAAAAATGAAAAGCAAACAAGAAACAAGCTCAACATGCTTAAAGGATTACTGCACAGGATATGGACCACGCATGATAGATTGGCGTTCTGTTTAGTTTGCAGGTAAAGCCTGTAATGAGCTTAACATAATGTAATCCTGTCCTTTATTACAAATACTGTCATATGCATTTCAATACCAAAGGCATCTAGTTATGTAAGTATTCTCTGCATGGCAACAACAGAAAGGCTTTCAATGTTGGCAATACTGCTTATTAACACTTACTTGCATCTTATAATGTCAGACAAGCTTACCTGATGGTCATTAAAGCATTGCTAATTAAACACAGAGCAAAAGGCGCTTTCTGAATAATAATAAGCATAAATCAACAGTATAAAAATATGACAGAAACCAGAACATTCTGCAAAATCAATGACAGATGAAAAGCCACTGTGGTACTTGTGTTTACCTTGGATTGGGGGGGGGGGGATAGACTGCACATTTACACTGCATAACTGCTCCTTGTCTTGCTTGGACACATCCACAGTCACTACATGGGGGAGTGGGGTGCACCAAGTTTGTCACAATTTGAAATGTCTCTGGCCGACTGCGATGGCCCTGACATTTGTCATACCTCTCAACCTCAGAGCAAGAAATCTGGACAAAGCCATACATAGAAGTGGGATAAAGGCCCAAAAATAAGGACAATTTTTAAATATTGCTCTTAACTTAGAAAGATAATAGAATAGTAGGTCTTGCATTAGTATGAATTTTCTGAAAGGTGCAAAATCTGAAACTCAAATGTCTTTCATATTTTTCTAACTTCAGTCTTTAATGATTTGCCACTAAATTTGCCAAAAAAACACAATTTAATGAAAAATGGACCAAAAATGTGATGCAAAAATATAAAATAGCCACACAATACAGCTGGGAACCTATCAAAGAAGGGCCACTTTTTAATATTAGTACTGCTAACTTGAGCAGCTGACAAAATAAAATAATCTACATGCAATTCTGAAATAAAAGTAATCTATAACTGATTACTACAGTTATTTATTAATTGCAAACCCTCCATGTTTTCTTCCAAAATTGCCATTTTGCAGAGGGATTATTAGGGGAAGAGCAATATTTTGAGCCAAAATAGGGGACAGTTGAGAGGTTTGGATATGCCTAATTCTACAAAGTAATTTTATTTGCACGTACCAATCAACCTATTAATGCAGGAAATCTCTACAAGGCCAAATATATTGGGGGAACATACAAACATTACTAAAAATTGCTCTTGTATAAACTTAAGACAGTTGATAAAATAACAGGTCTTGCTTTAGCATGCATTTTTCTGAAGGTTATGATGTAAAATTCAATGTCTGCCATTTAGTGACTTAATTCCTAAATGATTTGCCAGAAAACCACACATTTTAGGAGGAACAAACCAAAAATAAGAAGCAAATATCTATTCATTCTGCAAAAATATGGACAGCTGAGAGGTATAGTTCAACCGGGGCTGTCTGAGTTTGCTGCCCTTCCCCTCTCAAAATCATGGTCAAATGGAGCCTCCCCCCTGCAGTCATTTCAATGTCCCATTCCTTGGTTATTTTGCTCCATTTACCATAAACACTGTAATGTGCATACTGCTTTACTTCTGCGATGATTTGGATTTCATTTGAAAGTTTTATTTTGCATTTTTACAGCACAAACCCCAATAGATATCTGCTAAACATAGCAATGCAGTCTCACAATGAAAACAGACTTAGCATTAAAACTTCTCTGCCCTTGAAACTCACATGCATTGAAACAGCATTGAAACCCACATTCAAAGAAAATACATTTTGCCAGTGGCAGATAAAGATTAACTTTGGGCTGTTTTCAAATCGTAGGCCCCTTGAACATGAAACATACACATGCTCTTTGATACACCTTCCCGATTATATTAAATTGTATTCCTTGTACAATACAGTACAGTTGTTAGAGGGCATTTTAAATTTATTGTTTTGAACATTTTTCCAGTAAACATTGAAACAAAATGCATGCATTAATGACAAAACTACCCAATTCAGAACATTTCCATGATAAAAGTCTACTCAACCTTTTACAGTCCACCAGTATCAGTAAATATGCACAATCTCTGAAGTAGTAAAAGTTTGTTTGTGTCTTTCGGCTTTTCCCGGTTAGGGGTCGCCACAGCGGAACTCTGGTCCGTTAATGATTGGTAGTGGATTTTTACGTACCGGTTTACCAGCCCTGATGCACAACCTTCAATGAAGGCAAACCCCATTCACGTATGCCTCCACACAGAAGACGCTCTAGCTGAGAATGAAGTAGTAAAAGTCATCTAAATAATTCCACATTAAAGAAATCTGCAAAAATGAAGAGGTTGCTGCTAGCAAACCAATTTATATGCCATTGTTTATTCATCTACAAATAACAAATAAAGTGCCTGTTGCCCTTGAGGAATAAATTGCCCATGTTGCATGCATTAAAAAAAATAAGCTAGTAATATCGCAATAGGGACTGTATGGCAAACTGATAACAGGTTCATAGTTACTACTCTAGGTATCTTCGCCAAAAAGGATTGCAGCATCCACCCCATTTACAACACAGTACAGTATCAGCAATGCATCTATTTACTGTGGGAGTAGAACCCACAGCCTTCTGCATCAAAAGCAAGTACACTACATGTTGTGCTATTAACAATGCAAGCAGACTCAGAATAAGCAGCACTAAAGTTTTGTTCCCCTGCAGCTCTCAGCTCCTTGTAAAATCTACTCGACACGCAGTTGTATCTCTGAATTTTGCAGCACAAGAAATCTGGAAAAAGCCGAAATTTATTGGGGGTTGGACAAAAGCTCAAAAACCAGGGACATATTTTAAACATTGCTTGTATAATATTGGAAAGCTGCTAGAATAAAATGCTGTGTTACCACCATACATTTCACTGCCACGTCTTTAACCCAGGGGACCCTGTGCAAAACAGTCAGAGAAACATACCACTATGCCAAATCAGCTGTTTTGTGAAAGAGAGGAAGACAAACTTAAATGGCTACCATTTAGTGAATTCAGTTCTCACCATAGCTGTCAACCTCTTGGCACAAAACACCTGAACAAAGCCAATAATGGGGGAATACAGTCCCCAAACATATTCAGTGAATTCAGTTCTCACCATAGCTCTCAACCTCTTAGCAAAAAACATGTGGACAAAGCCATTAATGGGGGGGGGATACAACCCCCAAACATTCAGTGAATTCAGTTCTCACCATAGACAGCTCTCAACCTTAGCACAAAATACCTGGACAAAGCCAATAATGGGGGAATACAGTCCCAAAAATAGGGACAAATTTCAAATATCCATGTTAAAAACTTAGACAACTGCTAGAATAAACTGTTTTGTGCTACCATGTACTTTCTGAAGACTATGAAGTCTGAAATTCAAATGCCTGTTATTTTTAAACATTTAACCAGGAAACTAGTCTGACTTGGAACAAATGACAATTTTCAGCAGAGCAGGGAGAAACTCCAGACACATCTTTGTAAGATGGGAGGACATGCAGACTCCACACAGAAGGCACCCCAGCCAAGAATCAAACCAGAGAACCTGTAGCTGTCAGGCAGCAATGCTACCAGTGCACCACTGCACTACAGACTTTGCAGGGAAAAATGTAGATACAGAAACCACAGAATTTGAGGAACAGAACAAATATGAGGCAAAAATCTGCAATTTTTTTTAGAAATGGTGGTGGATAGGGAATTCAGGTCCTTGCCACCTGCATCCAAGGTACAGGGTTCAAGCCCGAGTATCTCTACCCACCACGATTTGTTCTCTCTAGCCACCAGTATAGCAACTGGGGCACACACACACACACACACACACACACACACACACACACACACACTTTGTCCAGCAGTATAATCCATGTCACAAAGCCTTCACCTACCTGCTGTAGAAAATGTGTTCAGCAGTATAATCCACACCTGCCCATTTCACGAACGAAGCCCACAATCCAGCCAGTGACCATTTTGACACCTACCTGAAGCCTTTGTCCAGCAGTATAATCCACATACGAACGAAGCCCGCGCAGCAGTGAAATCCCCATGAGAGCTCACCCCTCAGTCCTCATTGGTTCTGCCTGCAGGTGAAGCAGTCCAGAGCCCCTCTATTGACGACCGCACAGATTCCTGGGTATCTCACTGCATAGATTGCTGGGTATCTCTGTCTGTATCCGGACTGCTGATAAAGGCAGTCTGAGTTCCCCAATGTGTCTCTGCAGAGGAGTCGGGACTCGTGATTTTTTGTTTTCTTGTTTCACAGATTTTTCTTTTGTTTTTTCTAGGTGGGAGGGTTGCAGTCCTACAGCACGAGCCGCCCCGCCTTTGCATTCATAAACAGTGGGAGAAAGCCAGTTAAAGGATTTGGGTTTTGTGTTCATTGGATAATAACAGAATACTAGGATAATAATAGAATACTAGGCTAAGACTAAGTCTAGCTGCACTTCCCAGAAATACTGAACAGGTTTTGGTCCCTTAGGATTGTGTGTGTGTGTGTGTGTGTGTGTGGGGGGGGGGAATATAATTTGGGCAGCATCTGCAAATTTCTTCTCTCTAACTGAGACATATGTGCCAGATCAGAGGTAACTTTACAATTCCTTATCGACTGATTAAAGATGCACTTGAATAATTGAAGGGAAGAACTCCATTTCACATGGATGGGAAGCCTGATCCAGAGAAAGGATAGTCTCAGACACAACTGTCCCCTCTAGCAAGTCTTATTTATATTGCAAATGATGTTTATGTCTCTGGATTGGGCATTTCAGATAGCATTTGTTTTGCTTATGAGCAGCTGTTCCATTTAGGTGGGATCAGAGGATGCTTTGTAGGCCAGCGATAGGTTTCCTCTCAGCAGCCAATAGGAGACACAGTATAAAGATGAGGCTTTGATGCAGTCCACACAGGAGATTATTGACTTCTTTTCAGCTTTTCACGGTTAGGGGTCGCCACAGCGGAATTCCGGTCCACTAATAATTGGCAGTAGATTTTTACGGTGGCGAGGCCAGCCCGACGCCCAACCTTCAACAAAGGTATGCCCATTCACACGTCTTTTGAATGCCACTTGACCATGGGGAGGACATGCAGACTCCACACAGACGACACTCCAGCTGTGAATCGAATGGAAGAACCTCTTGCTGTGAGGCAACAATGCTACCGCTGCACCACTACGGCTACACAGGAGATATTGACTGCACTATGTATTCTTTTAGTGAAGAACCTCTGCAGAAACTTCAAATGTTTCATATGCTTGGTCAGATACATACTGATTGGGGCACTGTACTTAAGAACTGCTCTAATGGGAGGCTAAGTTAATAGGTGTCTACTAGGCTAACTACCACAAGGGCCTTTTCAAGAACAGCCATGCATCCCAAATCTCCGAATGGAAATTGGGAATGAAAATGGAAACTGACAAGGTGCAATGGAACAATGACGCCTTTGGACTTAGATGCTATAACCTTCCTTAAGCTGTGCAACACAGACTTATTTCCTTACTACAGCAGACACAATGGTCAAAGACCAAGTTACTGTCTACATGCATTCCCAAATCTCTTACCACTGCTAACATTTTTAAGTCACAATGGTTTGATTGCTGGGCTGGAAGTCTACTCTAAGGGATGTATTCTAACCAAAATATATTACTATTCACTTCTTAGAACCCAGTTTCAGACCATGACACTGGAATCGGTTATTAGTTTGGGTCAAGCCTTCCTGCAGGAGATTTGTGTCATGGGAGGAATTCAATGACTGTGCCCAGTTTGCTATTATCTATGAACTTGGCCAGTCAGAGGCCCTTGACTTTAGCCTTGACTTCAAAGAAGTGGATGCCAAACAGAAGCGGCCCCAGCAATGAGCCTCAAGATTCTCAGCTAGTGACTGGACGTTTTGTGAAGGTAGACTCCCCTAACTCCTTGGGTCCTACCTGTGAGCCAGCTGGCTATCTAGCAGGTGATGTAGGGGGTTATTTGATACATGTGCCTTTAATTCAAAGCAGAGAAGTGCTGGGCTGTCAGAGAAAGACATAGATGGCCTGGAAGACTTCTCAGCAGACCAGTTCTCAGTGTGTGAAGAAATCTAATCAAACCAAGCACTTGTGCGTGTGTGTTATGCTGCTATACCAAACAACGCATGCATATGTTGTGGCGTGTTATGCTGCTATAGCAAACAACGTGTGCATATGTTGTGGCGTGTTATGCTGTTATAGCAAACAACGCGTGCATATGTTGTGGCGTGTTATGCTGCTATACCAAACAACGCGTGCATATGTTGTGGCGTGTTATGCTGCTATACCAAACAACGCGTGCATATGTTGTGGCGTGTTATGCTGCTATACCAAACAACGCGTGCATATGTTGTGGCGTGTTATGCAGTGAAAACCAAACAACGCATGCATATGTTGTGGCGTGTTATGCTGCTATACCAAACAACGCATGCATATGTTGTGGCGTGTTATGCTGCTATACCAAACAATGCATGCATATGTTGTGGCGTGTTATGCTGCTATACCAAACAACACGTGCATATGCTGTGGCGTGTTATGCTGCTATACCAAACAATGCGTGCATATGTTGTGTCTATTTTGGGACTGAACCTTCCTCAGGCAGGCACACTTCTGAAACAAACATATCAGGTATTAGAGACCAAGGGCCAAAGCTTAAATGAGGGGAAATGGATAAAACAGGACCCTTAAAAGTAAAAGCAATGGGAATGATTTTGAGTTTGCACTCACTTTAGCATATGTCCAGTTTATTTATTTTAACAGTTAGAACACTTGAAAGAAAAGTTCACCTACGGCTACAATAAAGAACTTAGATATGTTTGTTTATGTTTTGCTAAAATGCACTCATCTTTGAAAGGTAGCCTGCAGGTGACACCCCCCCCCCAACAGAACACAAAAGGGTGCCATGGAAGATCTGCTAGGTACCGTGTTGCATTTTGGGAGAGGAGGAGGGTATTTAGCAGCCTAGCAAAGTTTCACCTGCAGAGAAGTTTTAGTGTCTTTTGGTCTCAGACACATTAATAAAGTAGACTGACTACCTCTTATGTGAGACTGACATGAAGTACCGAAAAAGAGAGCTTCCTGCAAATAACTGCTTTATCTCCGGTATATGTAGACTCAGGGGTCATATTTAAAGATGGGTGGCAGTCTCCCCAAAGGAGGGTGGTTGCTGTGGGGAAAAGAAAAATGTGAATTAAAATTGTGGTGCTAAAGTGTAAAGGTTGCTGTATGTACATAAAAGAAGAAGAATGTTATGTTAAGGACTATTATATAAAGTCTATTTCTGCATGTATTCTTCTCAAAGATTAACATAAAAAGAAACCAAAATATTTGTTTTTATCGGGATGGTCCGACGGGCATATAATACAACATGACAAAAGTAATAACGTAGCAAAATGGCTGTTTTCAGAAGGGAGCAAAGTAAGTAAAACCAACACCATTCTATTGTATTTAAAATTTTATTTTCCGCGGCAGAACACTGACCTCAACTGATCAATTTCAGTCTTAGCCTTGGAATAAAAAGAAAATCAGAAAAACATTTAGTGAAAGATATCAACAGTACAATGAACATTATAATGAAAATCCTGTTACTAACCTAGATTCAAGAAGTTGGGCCTGACACACAAAAGGTTACCTCAGCCACCGAATGAGAAGGTATGCTGGGAAAGTAAGCCGTCAACTCCTCAGCAACATTAGGTATGCCACGCAGTTCAATATTAGGACAATTACTTTTTAATATTTTTTTATTTTTAGTGACATTTGTTTACTGGGAACGTCTGACTGGATCACAACAGCCCATTTTTAGCAGAGGTGTACAGAAGCTCAGTTTAACAGAGAAAAAAATTCAAAGACATTTCATAAATAAACAGTTGAACATTATACGTTTTAAAAATAAATACCGTAAGGCGCAGGGAAATAAAAATGTTACAAAGAGAACAATGAGAAAAAACAAAGTAAACACTACACACAATAATGGAGACCGTCCTTTTAGCAAGTCCGGGTAGTAATAAGTAAAAGGCATGTGTTTGGATTAACTATAAGGGAGCGTGATTAGGATAGATTAGTATAAATGGTGAAGAGGTTGCATAAAGTGGAAGAGGGGTTAAATAGCCAGGTGAAGATGAGGAACGAGATGTGTGTAAAGAAATTGTACAGACAGGGGTGGAGAAAAGTAGACAAGACCGATGTTCAGCCTTGGAAACAGCATGAGCAGAGCCGTGAGTTTGATAGGTGGCCTTTCAGAAGATGCCTGAAGCATGGAAGGTTACAGTTCTAATAGCCTGTGGAACACAATTCCATTGCAGTAAATGCTATTTACAATTACTTTTTGAGGTTTATAGATGGTGAGTAGTAGTTTATCAT
This sequence comes from Protopterus annectens, assembly GCF_019279795.1. Taxonomy (NCBI): domain Eukaryota; kingdom Metazoa; phylum Chordata; order Ceratodontiformes; family Protopteridae; genus Protopterus; species Protopterus annectens. The sequence goes on from NC_056746.1 coordinate 1,379,698,452, forward strand.
TAGAACAAAGGGGTCTGTTTGGTGGCAGGAAGGGAGAAGAGAGCTTAGTGGAGGACAGGCATGGGGTTTATAAATGTGGCCAGCAGCTAGCTGTATAAAGTCTAGCCAGTTCAAATTGTTAACGGCCTTGAAGTGATGTGTATAGTATTGTTTATTAGCACCAAATTTAGTAACTTTGTTGTACCATATTTCAAGTTTAGTTTTAACAGATACCTGCAAGTTGGTAGGAAAGGGGCGCCATGCAAGAATGAAGGAAGGAGACAAGTGGTTGCTAGGTTGGCTCAAGCAAGAGTTAGTAATAAAGTTTTTATGTCTATAAAGTATGCCAGGTTTCCCTCGATTTTTTCTTTTAATTTTTTGAATGAATTTATAACGTGTACAGCCTCTCTCCGAACAAATATAATCTAATATGCAGACAATTTAACACTAATATGTGCAGCTTATTCAGTCAAGCAACTCCAAGATTACCAACATCACTCCTTTACAAAAATTAAATGATGGCTTCAGTAATCTAAATGATTCCTAAATCCAAAGAAAAATAAGCTAATGGTATTTTCACCTCCAATCCAGTTAGCAAACTATTGTGACAAAGTTACTCGGTCAACAACATTAGAACGGAGCTAGTGCAAAACACAAAAACAAAACGTTATGTACTTACCATAATGGTAGATCTGCGTTATCTGCTTCAGTCCTTCCTAAACAGATGGGCCTTTGGATCAGACTTCAGCCACACAAGACTCTGGATCCAAAGCTCAGGCTCCTCCCCTTATCCATAACTCCCTGCAAACCTTAACATTATCTCAGTCCAAGTTTGCGGAAAGAAAAACTGATAACTTCACTGCAATAATTCTAAAAAAAGAAAATTCTAAAAAAAAAAAAAAAAAGGTAAACCAAAAATATACAAAACAACTCATAAGCTGACCTGGATCTAAAAGTGCACCTGAAGAGCCCTAAGCACAGGTCAGTTCGGTTATACCAAAGGTAAAGGAACAAACTTCCACAGTCATGCAGGGGGAAAGGTGGGAGGGTGGTTCAGGAAGGAAAGCAGCAGATAACAGATCTGCTGCTATGGGAAGTAAATAACTTGCCTATCTGATGTCATCTCTTCCATCCTTTCCTCAACAGATGGGGCAGAGTCCACAACCCTTATGTGGTCTCATGGAAGGATATTCTGGAGCACAGCTGAACCAAAGTTTGCTCTACCCCTAGTAAATAAATCTAGTTTATAGTGTGACATGAATATATGAACAGAGCAAATGGTAGCTGCACAAGTATCATTAATAAAGGGTCTTGAAAAGACAGCAGAAGTCACCACGGATCTAGTAGAGTGAGCTCTAATAGGGTTCGATAAGGCCAATTCGTTTTCTTTGTAAACATGAGTAATGCAACCAGATAACCACCTTGATAAAGTCACTTTAGAAGCTCCATGACCAAGTCTGGTTGCTGAAAAGGACACAAAGTTGATCAGATTTCTGAATGTCTTTACTACACGATTGCAAAAACATAGTTGTTGCTGGACTTCTAGCAGATGCAGCATGTATGCTCCTTTACTGGAAAAATTAGGGAAGGAAACCAGGAGATTGATGGTCTGACTTAAAGTCGTCTGCGTAGGAAGGAAGGAAGGATTGGTTTTGTAAGGAAACCCTGTCCTTGTGAAATAAACATACAGAGGTTTGCAGGAAAGAACTTGAGCTCTGATATCATTCTGGCAGAAAGAATAATTGTGCAAAATCATACCATAACCATAGATGTCCTCCTCTTCCATGTTGCAGTATTCTTACTGTGGGATCCTCTGCATCAGGTGACTCAAATGGCTCCTATACGAAATCTTTCAGCTTGGTTGCTGCTGGTGCGTGGGACAACACATGTAGGGCCAAAATGTGACATCTGCACACACAGATCTCAGAACTGCCCAGTCGGTCAGCAGCCTAGGAGATGGCAAAGGATGTCCTTCAGACTGGTGGGATGCCACAGACTGTCCAGAAATTAACCTAGTGCCAGTAGGGGCTCTGTGAACGCCCACAGACCTGTAGATATGAAACTAGGGGGACAGGAGTGAGGGAAGGAATACTGCAATAAGGAAAAGAAGGACATCTATGGTTATGGCAAGATTTTACACAACTATTCTATGTCCTTCTATTCTCATGTTGCAGTATTCTTACTGTGGAAGAGTACCACAGCTCAGGAAGGGTGAAGGTGGAGGTAGAGGTAGCAGATTTCAGAAATCCTGCAGGTTGCTTGCAAAACCTGCTCTGGCTCTAGAGATATGGCCCAGTTTGTAATGTTCGATGAAGGTATGTACAGTGGACCAGGTGGCTGCCTCAAGGATGTAGCTGTGTCTAGGCTTTTAAAGAAGACTTTGGAGAAAGCTACTGCTCTAGTACAATGAGCCCTGATTCAGGTCTTTTCTGTGGTATGAGTAGCAGAAAAGTACAGTTTTGTACCTACCATAAATGTAGATGTCCGATAGGTATGCATCTGCAGTCATCACATATGGGTTGTCCTGCCTCAGGCAGCCCTTCGGTCGGCCGGATTCCAAAGTCTGGGTCCGGCGTCGGCTGATGTCGCCCTTTCCCGATGTCAGAGCGCCTGGGGTATAAAAGAGTCAGCCGACACTATCTTCCTCAGTTTTTCTTGCCCCAGATGCCAGGTGCCCTCTAAGGAAGGCTAAATTTGGAGAAATGCAAAATATTCCAAACATGCACAGTAATAAAAAACAAATACACCATAATAGATAACCCCAGCTAGCTATAAGAGGGAGTATTACCCAAGAAATACCACAGAGGGGAAGGAGGGAGGGAAAACCTGACTGCAGATGCATACCTATCTGACATCTACATTTATGGTAGGTACAAAACTGTACTATGTCCTTCAAGGATGCATCTGCAGTCATCGCATATGGGTAGAGTACCATAGCCAATCTGGGGGTGGAGGATCTATGTATAGGATGGTGTAGCTAAAATGCCCTGCAGGACTGCCGTAGCAAAGCCTGCTCTGGATCTGGAATATAAAGGTAAATTGTAATGCTTGGAAAATGTATGCATGGAGCTCCATGTAGCAGCTTCTAAAATGTCTTTGGTAGCCACCCCTCTTAAGAAGGCAGTGGAGGTGGCTGTGGCTCTCGTGGAATGAGTTCTAATGTTAGCTGGCACAGTTTTTCCATGAAAGGAGTAACAAAAACGAATGCAATTCCCTATCCATTTTGAGATGGTCTGTTTAAAAATTGCTTTTCCTTGTGCACTAGCAGCATATGCTACCAACAGCCGGTCAGTTTTTCTGTAACTATTAGTTCTGTCCAAGTAGTAGCGCAACTGTCTGTGTATGTCCAGGGTGTGCAGAAGTGTCTCCCCTTTGTTTTGTGGATTCGGAAAGAAGATAGGCAAATGAATAGCTTGGTTTAATGAGACCCTGGATACCACCTTTGGCATAAATGTAGGATTGGTTCTCAATGAGACTCTGTCCTGATGAAAAATAATAAATGGCTGTACTGCCATGAGGGCCTGTAACTCAGATACTCTTCTTGCTGAGGTTATGGCCAGAAGGAAGGCAGTCTTCCAAGACAAGAACTGTAGTTCTGCAGATGCTGCTGGTTCAAAGGGAGGCAGTGTTAGTTTTTCCAACACGAAGTTAAGGTCCCAAGTAGGCAGTGGTGGTGTCCTTGGAGGCTTGATGTTTTTAATCCCTCTTAGAAACTGCCTTAGGAGAGGATGTGAGAAGACAGGTGGATCAGTATTGTACTCTGCTGAAATTGCTGAAGCATGAATTTTAATGGAGTAGGACAGACCATTGTGGAACATTTCTGCCAAGTATTCCAGGATACGTGCCATGTTCATCACTGTCACATCTAGGCCCTTTGTGGTGTTCCAAATGAGAAATCTTTTCCATTTTGCTGAATATGCCTTTCTTGTGGAAGGCCGGCGAGCTTCCATGATAATATCCTTCACTCTCTGGGATAGCCTATCCTGAGGAGGAGTCAAGGTATTTTCCAGGCCGTTAGTTGCAAGGTTTTCAGGTTGGAATGCAGAGTTTTGTAATTGTGCTGTGTCAGGAGCAGTGGCCATTGAGGAAGAGGCCATGGTTTCGTGCGTGACATGCTCTTTAACAGTGGGTACCAGTGCTGTCTTGGCCAGTCTGGAGCTATCAGAATCACTTTTGGCTGCTCTGTCCTGATCTTCAGTAAGACCTTGGTCATTAATGGGAGAGGTGGAAATGCATACACTGTTAGAGTTCTCCAGCTGAAAGAGAGGGCGTCCACTTTCCATGCTTGTGGATGGTATGTCCTTGAGCAGAATTTCTTCAGCTGATGATTGTGGGGGGAGGCAAAAAGATCTATGTCCAGCCTTCCCCATGATTGTGTTATCTGTAGAAAGATGTCTGGGTGCAGCATCCATTCGTGTGCATCCATGATATTTCTGCTTAGGCTGTCCGCCAGTATATTGTCTTTCCCTGGCACAAACTGAGATTGCAGCTCTATGTTGAGTTTCAAGGAAAGTTCCCATAGCTTCATTGCCAGTCTGCAAAGAGGATATGAATGGGTGCCTCCTTGCTTGTTTATGTACCACATAACTGTGGTGTTGTCTGTCTTTATTAGTAGGTGGCCTTGATGCAGAAAAGGTTTGAAGGCTTCGACTGCATGTATCACTGCCAACAGTTCCTTGTGGTTTATGTGCATGTGTAGCTCTTTTGTGACCACAGACCTTGAATGCATTTGCCCTCCATGTGCGCTCCCCATCCGTGGTCTGAAGCATCCGTTGTAATGGTTTGGCTGGCTATTGGTTTGCTGAAGGGCAGACCCCTGTTTGACTGGCTTGCTTGAGCCCACCACAGAAATTCCTTTTGAAGGCATGGAATGAGTGGTATCAAAGTTTCCAAGCTATGACTGTGCTGAGACCATAAACTCCTTAGGTACCATTGTAGTTTCCTCATATGTAGCCTTGCTTGTGGAATCAGAAGGATGCAAGAAGCCATGTAACCCAGGGCCTGCAGGATTTTCCTTGCAGTCAGCTGAGTTTGTCTTGTCAGACTTTTGAAGTAATCTGGTAGTTGACTTGGCTTTCCTCACAGAAGAAAAACAATTTGGGTGGTTGTATCTAGATTCGCACCCAGAAATGTTATTCTTTGAGATGGAACAAGTCTTGATTTGTGAATGCTGACTGTATATCCCAGGGCCTGAAGTAGGTGAATGGCGTAATTCAAATGTTTTACCAAAGTTTGTTGGCTGTCCGCTTGTATAAGGCAGTCGTCCAGATATGGGTATATTTGAATCCCCTGAAGTCTGCGGTGTGCAATTACTGATGCCAGGCATTTTGTGAATACTCTGGGCGCAGTAGATAAGCCAAAGGGCAATGCTGAGAACTGATAATGCTCTGAACCTGCAAGAAATCTGAGGTGTCTTCTGCAACTTGTCTGATAGGGACATGCAGGTATGCCTCCTTGAGGTCTAGAGTTACCAGCCAAGACCCCTTGCCCAGCATGGGATGGAGCTGCTGTAGAGTCAGCATTTTGAACTTTGGTACAATGAGATAAGTATTCAGTGCGGACAAGTCGAGAATAGGCCTCCATTGTTTTTCTTTTCTTGGAACAAGGAATAGTCTGGAATAAAATCCTTGGCCTTGTTCTGAGAGAGGAACCTTTTCTATAGCTTTCATTTGCATTAAGCTGGAAATTTGTTGCAAAGCCTCTGCCCTTTGATTCGGTGGCAGGTCTGGCATGCCTTTTCTTTTTGGTAATGTGTGAAAATGGAACCTGTATCCTTTGTCTATTATTTGTAGTGTCCATTTGTCCCTTGCAATACTGTGCCAATTTTCTGAGAATAAAGAAAGCTTTCCGCCCAAGGGTGCTTCCAATTGAGCCCTGGTTGGCGGTGTCAAAGTAAAGTCATTGAGCCTGTCCTTGTGCAGCAGTTGTAGGTCCTGCATTACCTCTCTGGTTGGGAGGCTGCCATTGACGTCCTCTGTAGGAGCCTCTAGCTTGCCCTCTACCTCTGGCACGCCTGTTCTTGCCTCTCTGAAACCTCTCTGTGTCTGGAAAGGATCAATTTTTGGAAGGCCAATTCCTGCTGAATCTTGGTGGTTGGACTTGGAGAAAATCTTTGACAGTTTGTACAGATTTTGCTTTTTCTTCAACTTTCTTTAGGACCTCCTGAGCCGTGGAGCCAAATAACTTTTGCTTTTCCAGTGGAGCATCCAGAAGCTTTGCTTTGACATGGTCTGGCAGAGATTGTTCCTTCAGCCAAGCATGCCTACGTATGACTGCGCCAGTCATAGCTGACCTACATGAAGCTTCCAATGCATCATAACCACATTGCAAGAAATGGTTGCTAACCTGTTGGGAGTTATGTACCAGATCCTGAAGTGATTTGCGATCTAGGGGTTCAGGTGAAGACAGTTTTTTATGCAATTCATCTAACAAATACTCTTGGTACTGTATCATATGAAATTGACAATTCAATGCCCTCATAGAAAGAGTAGCAGAAGTATACACTTTTTTACCGCATCTCTCTAAAGCTCTAGACTCCCTTTCAGAGGGGAGAGGATTTTTAGCAGTGGCAGCTGCAACCCCTTTAGGGCCCTGGGAAATAGTTTCTGGATCAGCAGAGTGGGCCTTGTAAAGGTGAAGATGCGAGTCCGGGACCTTGTAGTACCTATCGGGTTTGACAGGAGCCGGAGGTAGAGAATCAGGGGTTGTGCTAGACTCAGAGTACACATCATCAATGACATTTAAAACAGGAGGAATAGCCAAAGGTCTATGCTGAGGCAAATGCAAGAAGGTCCTTAATCTCTTCCTGGAATCAGAGAATTCCTGGCCCTGCCACTGGAAATGCTCTCTCATAGTGTGGAGCGTCTCCCCAAAGGAAAACTCTTCAGGAGGGGAGGCCGAAGGAATAGATTCCTCTGCATCAGAATCCTCGTAGGCCGAAAAAGCCTCCTCCTGGTGGTCCAAGAGAGTAGAGCCATCAGAGGCCTCATCTGAGGAGTGGGGATCAGAGGCCTCAACCCTGGGCCTTTTGTCTGGAGGAGGTTGAGAGCCCCTGTCCGGATGAGTTTGAGAGCCCCTAATTAAGGAGATAAGGTCCTCTGCTAAGCTTAGAATCTGTGAACCTGTAGTGGGTCCCTGAGGGATAACCTTGGGAGGCAAAGCTTTGGAGAGTTTAGCAGCTTTAGCCCTAGAGAATGCCTTAATGGACATGGATGCAGGAGGCCTGGCTGCACCACATGCTGGTGTAGTTTTGTCTAAAGGTATGGTGTCGGAAGGTTCCAGGACACCAGTTTCTGTTGGAAATTCAATAACAGATTCAGCCGGGGCCTCCGGGACCGAGGTAGTCAGCTGAGCGGTTTCGGTGGTAGGAAGTACCAAGGACTCTGTTTCAGCAGAGACACTGGCGGTAGGCCTGGCAGTGGTTTCAGCCGAAACCGCGGCCCACGTGTGTCGGTCCTTGTCCTTCTGTTTCTTAATCAAATGTGAAGTCAGAGTCTCAGACGGCATATTGTACGAAAAACTAGCCCCAAAAAATTCCTCTGCAAACTCCGCCCGATGTCTAAGAGTGCGTCGGTTGAAGGAACCACAGGCTGAACAGGCCGAGACGTCGTGGTCTGGGCCTAGGCAGGGGAGGCAGTAAGAGTGGAAATCCTTATGAGGTATTTGTTTCCCACAAGTTAAACAATTATTAACTTTATCTGACATTGGCTGAGGCAAGAAAGAGTCCCCAACAGGGTACTTAGCTTTTTGAAGTCTTCGGTAGCTGAATTACAGGAGCTGGCCGACCGGCACTTGCGAACTGCTTCTGCATCGGGCACCATGCGGCAAGAAAGACGGAGGAAGATGGCGTCGGCTGACTCTTTTATACCCCAGGCACTCTGACATCGGGGAAAGGGCGACATCAGCCGACGCCGGACCCAGGCTTTGGAATCCGGCCGACCGAAGGGCTGCCTGAGGCAGGACAACCCATATGTGATGACTGCAGATGCATCCTTGAAGGACATCAGATAGTTTCCTGATCCAAATCCAATAGGAAATAGTCTGTTTGGAGACCACCTTGTCCAGGGTTCTGGGATGGAAGGAAATAAAAAGTTGATTTGATTTTCTGATGGACTTGGTTTTGTCTAGATAAAATCTTAATTGTCTATGAACATTTAGGGAGTGTAGTATTCTCTCACTGTCATTCTGGGCAGAGGAGAAGGTTGGTAAGTGAATGGACTGATTTAGTGATAGCTCGTTGACCACTCTGGGCATAAAGGAGGGGTTGGTGCCCAGAGTCACTCTGACTTTATGGAGAATGGTGTAAAGGAGGGCATGCCATGAGTGCCTGTAACTCTTTCTTGCTGAAGTGAGGGCTACCAGCAAAATTGTTTTCCATGTGCACATCTGCAGGGATGCAGAAGTGGCTGGTTTAAATGGAGTCACCGCAAGTTTCTCCAGGATATAATTTAGATCCCAGGGTGGTAAGGCAGGCTTTCTGGGTGGTCTTGTGTAAGACCCCTTTTAAGAACAATTTAACATCCAACCTGGAGAGTAAAGGTGGTTCCAGGGGTAGGCAGTCAGAGATAGCAGAGAGGTGCATTTTCACTGAAGAGTACGAAAGATCTGTTTTAAACAGTTGACACACACAGCTAAGACTAAAGGGACATCCGTTAGAAGGGGGTCCTTTGTTTTTGGAGACACCATTTGGAGAATCTCTCCCATTTAGAAATGTAGGATCTCCTTGTATTGGGTTTCTTGGCCTCCTGCAGGACAGAAAGCATGTCCTCTGTGTAGCAGTGTCTGAAAAGTACTAGAAGTTTATCACCCAGAGAGTAAGACTCAGCATCTCTAAGTGTGGATGGATGAGAGTTCCCATCTATTGTGCAAGTAGGTCCTCTTGTGCGGTAACTTGTGTTGATTGCCCTTGGTGAGGGATTGCAGAAGTGGGAAACAATGCTTCCCTGCCAGCAGTGAGTCACCAGCAAGATTTTTGGCACGTCTCTCCTGATCTTCAGGAGGACTTTCTGAATGAGAGGGAGGAAGGAAAGGCATACAGAAACCGTCCCTTCCATGAGATGGTGAAGGCGTCCATTCTCCAAGCTAGGGGAGAGTGGTGTTTGGTACAAAGTTTTCTCAGTTGTCTGTTCTGGGGACAGGGAAACAGATCTATATGTGGTGTAGCCCCATCGGTGGATCATGTCTAGGAAAACTTCCCTGTGTATTATCCACTTGTGATGCAGAGAGAATGATCTGCTTAGGGCATCTGCCTGAAGGTTGTCCTGGGAAGGGATGTTTGCTGCCTATAGAGATACGTTGTTCTGTGAGGCTACCATTGGAGGGCACAGTGGTGCAGCAGTTGTGTTATCGCCTCACAGCAAGAGGTTTCCCGGTCAATTCTCGACCGGGGTGCTTTCTGTGCTGAGTCTGTATGTCCTCTCTGCATTCATGTGGGTTTCCTCCAGATGTCCTGGTCTAGTGCAATCTCCGAGTTGGTATATTTAAAGAGCGGGGGGGTGCAGGGGGGCTTGCCCCCCCTGCTTGCAACAGCTAGTTTACTGTTGCATTTTTTTTCCCCTGTGTTTGAAGTTTCAAAACTTCGAACAGACAAGTTCGATATTGTTGTGTTCGAAGTTTCAAAACTTCGATCACATAATAGGGACCCTACAAAGATATGCATCTGGAGCATTTCTCCCCGTGCCTCTGCTGGAAATCGGCTTTGTTCCATGTCGGACTGTCCTGGTTAACAAATGTTAAATAAAAAAATAAATTTCCAAATTTGCATTGCCAGCCTGCATAGAAGATAGGACCTGGTCCCCCCCATTTGTGGATGTACCACATGACAGTGGTGTTGTCTGTGAAGATTGGCAGAGGGCCTGGCTGAAGGAAGAGAAGAAAAGCCTTCAGGGTTAAGTGAATCGCCATCACTTCCCTGACATTGATATGTTTCCTCAAGAGGGATGCCTGCCAAGGTGCTTGCACCTAGAGTCTCTTCATGGTAGCTCCCCAACCCAGATCAGAGGCATCTAATATGCTTATGTTGAGCTGGTGTGGGGGGTAGGAGGGGTAGTCCTGGATTCCTTTGAACCTGTTGTATCCACCACCTTAGTTCTGTCTATAGACCAGGTAGGAAGGGTATTTGGAAGTCTAGAGGATGGCTGTGCTGGGACCATACTTTTTTTTTTTTAAATATCACTGTAGCTTCCTCATGTGCATTCTGGCTAGGGGAAGCATAGGGATGATGGCTGCCATAAGACCCAGAAGGTGCATAAATTGCCTTGCTGACAGAAGGAATATCTGGAGGAGATCGTGGAAATGGTTTGTCAGGGAGATTACTTTATCTTGGGGTAAAAATGCTTTCATTAGGTCTGTCCGAATTCTGCAACCCAGGAAGACCTTGTTTTGTTCTGGGGATGGGGATGACTTTGGGAGGTTCAATGTGAAACCTAGTCTCTGAAGCAGGGACAGAGAACTGGAGATGATTTTTGAGGGTCTCTGTTTTCTGCAAGAACTGGAATATCTTCTAGGTAGGGATAGATTGTATGCCCTTGGTCCTGTAGAAGGCTATGACAGGAGCTAAGCATTTGGTGAAAACCTTTGGTGCAGTGGACAAACCAAAGGCCAAGACAGTAAATTGAAAACGAGTGGTCTGGGTGTATGGGGATGTGGAGGTAAACCTCCTTCAGGTCCAAAGTGGCCATGAATGCTTGTGGTGGCAATAGTGGAAGCAGGGTCTGTAGGGACAGCATTCTGAAAGAGGGGACTTTAAAAAAAAAAAAAAAAAAGATTTAGAAAGCATAACTTCAGGACTGGCCTTCATGGTCCATCCTTTTTTGGAACTAGGAAAAGTCTGGAGTAAAAACCTGTTCCTTCTTGTCCTGATAAGAAGGGTTCTATGGTGCCTTGTGCCCGTAGATCCTGGATAATATGGGGAATTAGGTGAGGCTAATTTTTGAGTGGCAAAGGAATGCCCTGTGGAGTGAGTCTTTCCTGCAATGATAGGAAATATCCTTTTTCACTATTACCAGTACCCAGAGGTCTGTGGTGATTTCTTTCCAAAGGAGCAGACAGTGAGAGAGACAAGACAGCCACGCATTGTTGCCATTATTTCTATGCTGAAAGGACGGTCTTTGGGCCGGCTAAGGAGAGATGGTCCTAGAGAAGAGGATTGCTCCTAGTCCCTTTCCTATGCCTGGTAGAAGGGGTGGTCGTGGAGGGGTCCCTTCTGACATAGGATGTTTTAGCAGGATAATTTCTACAGTACTTGGATAAATGAGATACCAGCAGGTGTTTAATATCTTGTAGCTCTTTGCTCCTCTCTTGTAGATTTTTAAATAGTTCTGCAGACTGCTTACCAAATAGGTTATAATCAAGAGGAGCATCTAGGATTTTTGACTTAAAATCTTCTTGCAGTGGTTGGAGCCCAAGCTAGGAGTATTGACGCAGAACTGATGCAGTTGCAGCTGATCAGAGGCCTCTGCTGCATCATAACTGCATGTGATGGAGTGCCTGGCCACCTGGGATGCTTAGATGCTATTTCAGTTTTGTTAGTGGAGTCAGGCAGGGAATTCAGAAGTGTAGAGGCTTGGGATACCAAGTCCAAGGCATACTTCACATGTGTTTGGTAGTTAATTGCTCTGAAGGCCAGCGTGGAAGACGTGCAAGTCTTCTTTCCCAGCCTATCCATAACTTTACTGTCTTTATCTGAAGGTAAAAGGGACAAAAGAAGGGAGCAATCTAGATCGTCTATCTGGGGCCACAGCTATAACAGCAGGGTCTGCCAAGGGGGGTTTTACTAGGAATTTGTGGTCATCAAGCACCTTATAAGAAACTGTATGGTCTCTTTTGGGCAGGTGGCTGAGGGTCAGGGTTCTTAGCAAGAAACAAATGCATCAAGGTATGCAGGGATCACTGGAGGAATGGATGATGGGGAGGGTGATTCAACCTGCAACAACTCAGTGCATATTTTCTGAGTTTGTCATTTGGGAAGTATCCCATTTGAAGTATTCGTTCATCTTGGTGATATTTCACCAAATGTTATGTCCTCTGGAGGAGAATCTCCTTCAATAGAATCCTCATCTGGAGAATATTCCAGGGTGGAGGCTATTTGGGGTGAGTAGTTGACAAACTCCTCAAAGCAAGAGGAAGGGTCTTTGCTACTTCTTCCTGGGGAATAGAGAGAAGGAGTGAGGTAGCAGAAGTAGGCCTTGGTCCGAGTATTGGAATAGAGGGGGCCGAGTAGGTTGTAGGCCTAAGGGCCATGAAGGCCTGCATCAAGGACTGAGTAAAAGACTCCTTCTGGGGGGGGGGGGTTAGATAAATGTTTAGCTTTTTTGTCTCGTCTTCTTTTTACAGGAGTAGTTTTGGGAGACACTGTAGGCCTTGATTCTAGGGCCTTACCTGAGGAAGGAGACTAGGATTCCTGAGATCCAGAAGGGCATCTGGTGGAACCTGGTTCCCCCTCAACTTTGGAAATAACAGACATCCGATACATCTCCGCAGATGTGTCAGCCCTCATGTTGGAAACTGCTTCCTCGAGGGGAGCCATAGAAGCAGACTTCTCTAGTGGACATCTCTCAACCCCTATATCAGCAGATGGCAGGACATCAGACAACGGAGAGGCAGTGGTAATAGGCAACCAAACTTTAGCCTTTTTCGTTGGTGGTTCCATCGGCTCGGCCGATTTCGGATCCATAATAAGGGCTAGCTTCTTAAGCCTTTGATTTTCTAAGTACAGGTTAAGGGCAGCGAAATGGCTTCTAAGTGTTTTAGGGATGAAGGAATAGCAGATGGATCAGGAAGTATGGTCGTGTTCCCAGCCTGGACTGTCCTTGTGCGGAATTTGATGTCCACATCTGCATTTACCTTTCTTAGCAGACAGTCTGATGTAAAACCAGCAAACCAAGCTCAAGCAATTAATATAAGTAATAAATCCTCAATGGAGTACTTGGCTTTAGACGTCTTGATAGAGAGGAGCAATGCGATTGATCTGACATTCGACTGCGGCAGAAAAGTTCTAAGGCCTGTGCATGCAGATGTCACATTTAAGATCTCTGGTTTATGGCCCTACGTGTGACGTCTCACGCTCCAACAGCAACCAGGCTGAAAGCTTTTGTACGGGAGCTGACGTTCGGGTAATCTGAGGCAGAGAATCCCACAGTAAGAATACTGTAACATGACAATAGAAGGACATCACTGTTTTCACATTAAAAACTAGAGATCCATCTTAGCTGTAGGTTGGAAAGGGGTCTTTTCAGGGCTTGAAGTATAATAGTAATGTCCCAAGGAGTAGTAGGATCTCTAAAGGGAAGGGTTCTTAGAATAAAGTACCCTTTAAATAGGGTTTAGATAATTTGAGAGAGGTAATAAAGGGATTGATTTTCTCCAAAGTGAACACTAGAAATATCAGCTAACTGGACTCTGACAGTACAGTAACCAGTATTGTTTGGAAAAAGAGAAGCTAGAAAGTCTTAAGGCAGCTGGAAGGGGAGCTGAAAAAGGGTCTATTATCTCTCCAAAAGGCCCAAACAGATAATCTTTTGCGTTTGCTTTTGTAAATCTTTTTGGTAGGAGGTCTCCTAGATGATGTTAGGTTGTGGACTATTTGGGAGGAAAAGCTGGACTGACTAGCCATCACTGGAAGAAAATAAATCACGCAGTTAATTTGAGGGCTTGAATGTCTGGAAGAAGCATGCCAGATGGGTGAGAAAGGAGATCTGGGCTGTCGAGGCCAAAAATGTGCAATGAGATCACCATGACCTTTCTATGTGATGCTTTTGGCAGAAATTTCAGTAGGAGACAAGTCAGAGGAAAGGTGTAAAGGGGGCCAAGTATGATCAACGTCTCCACTGGAAACTTCTGCCAGGGAGATGTACCAAAAAAACTGCTGCATTTGGCATTGTGGGGAGAGGCAAACAGGCTGCAATATGGTTGGCCCGAACAGTAGAAAATCTGCTCTGCCACCCTTCAATGGAGGGACCTCTAATGAGGCAGGAGGACAGATCCTACTCAACCTGTCTGGTAGAACAATAGAATTCCCTAGAACATGCATTAATAGAAAGCGGATGGAAGATATTCCCCATTACCAAACCCTCATGGGTTCTTGACACAGCTGGTACAAATGGGTTCCCTCATTTGTCCACAAAGTTAGGTTAGTGGGGGGTAATTGTAACACCGTAGGACTGGTTTATTTGTCTGTTTGCACTGGTTGTAAAGCATACTATGTGGGTAAAACGGAAAGAGCCCTCAAGAAGAGGGTGTATGAACACTTGTATGCCATTAACACTCAACATGAACAATGCCCTTTATAGACATTCCCTGGCTACAAATTTGGTATACTTGAAGTGGTGATGAAAAAAGCCAGGGGTGGCAATTGGGTTAACAATATTTATAAAAGTAAGCTTAAATGGCAGCTTCGTTTAAATGCCTGGTGCCCACCAGGCTTAAATGACAGTTGGTCTTTAAAACCAATTTTAATAGAGAGGGCTGCTAAGTTATGACGTGTTTTTTTTTTCTTTTTTACCATTTGAATGCCGATTGCACTAGGTCTTTAAACATTTTTTAAGGTGTTAATTGTACTGATTATTTAGCTACACCTGTGTAAGGCAGCAGTAGATTTGATAAAGTCTGCTATGATAGCAGACGAAAGCGCTTATCCAACATTCTATTCTTGTAGCTGTGCTGCTTTTTGCAAATTATATTTGTTGCTGCTGTGGATTTTGGCTTTGCATTAAACCATTTTTATTGAGGACATTGTGTTACTGGACACCGCCTTCAAGTGGTTGTTTTTCTTCTGAAATACAGGATATGTATAATGATTCACCCATGCAGACAGCTATAATACTATAGCCAGGCAGACAACTACAATACTGTAGCCAGGCAGCTACAATACTATAGCCAGGAGATGGAGTGAGATTTTAGTTGATGTTTAAAACCATTTATACTCATCAAATGTATAAGCTCTGGGGAAAGGGGGGAACTATTCCATATTCTGGACAGAATGTAAGGAATCTCTGTGAAAAATTTGAGATTTGAATTATTAGGATACTTTTTGGTAGCAAGAAGCCTGACTGTTATAGACCACTGGATAATACAGCCTAGCATTTAGGTGAATGAAAAAGAATCAAAGTTGAGAGTAATTGAGACAATTCTGGAATTTCATCCAGTTTCCTTTTTATTTTTAGTGCAGAGCGCTGCCAAGATCTTTTAGGGATGTCGACAGCAAATGTGGCCACTTTGCAAAACACTGTTCAGGCTTTACTACTAGATGAGTTGTGTGAAGGTTAGTAAAAGTGGAGGACACACAAGCTGGGTAGATGATAGCAGCTGCAGTGTGTAAAACTGCTTTGGTTACTAAGAAAAGGTCTGGCTCTATACAGGGTTCTTAATTTTTGAATTTTCTTTTTTGATGGTCAGCTGATTATGAAGGTCAAATTTTAGATACGAGTCAATTACAACTCCAAGGTGTCTAGCATTAGAAATGAAATCTAGGCTTGTGTGCTGAGCAGAGAATATTTTGAAGATGTTAGGATTGCAGTGTCATGGGGTATCTTATTTGGGGGTTAAGTGCAAGCTCATGGTTTTTGAGCCAGAGATCAATGACAGAAAAGGGAGTTTTGGGTGATAGGCTAGGGACAGAAACAGAAATTAGAGAGAGAGGAGGGGAGGGGGAGAGAGAGGAGTGGAGAGAGAGAGAGAGAGAGGGGGGGGAGAGGAGGAAGGAGTGGAAGAGAAAGGGGAAGAGAGAGGGAGAGAAAGGGGAAGGGAAAGAAAGGGGAAGGGAGAGAAAGGGAGAGAAGGAGGGAGAGGAAGAGAAAGGGAGGCAGAGAGAGAGAGGGGGAGAGAAACAGAGAGAGGGGAGAGGGAGAGGGGTAGAGACGAAGAGAGAGGGAGAGCGGGAGGGGGGAGGGCGGAGAGATAGGATAGAGGGAGAGAGAGGATAGAGGGAGAGAGAGAGAGAGAGGATAGAGGGGAGAGAAAGGGAGAGAGACAGAAGAGATGGGGAGAGAGAGGGGAGGGAGAGATGGGGAGGGGAGAGAGGGGAGGGAGAGAAGGGGAGAGATGAAGAGAGGGGGAGAGAGAGGGGATAGAGGGGAGAGAGACAGAGGAGAGGGAGAAAGGGAGAGAGAGGCAGAGAGAGGGAGGAAGGGAGATGGGGAGAGAAAGGGAGAGAGGGAGAGAGAAAGGGAGAGAGGAGAGAGAAAGGAGAGAGAGTGAGAGAGGGGGAAGAGAGGGGAGAGAAGGGAAAGAGGGGAGAGAGACAGAGGAGAGGGGAGAGAGGAGAGAGAGAGGCAGAGAGAAGGAGAGAGACGAAGAGGGAGAGAGAGAGACGAGGGAGAGAGAGAGAGAGAGAGTCAGAGAGAGGGGCAGAGAGGGGAGAGGGAGAGCGAGAGAGAGGAGAGGAGAGAGAGAGAGGAGAGGGGAGAGAGGAAGAGAGGGAGAGA